>NW_018127921.1:468-1560 GCF_001952655.1 Monopterus albus | reverse complement strand
ACACTACAAGTTGAACTACAGCTGAAAATTATAACTTTTATGCATGTATAATAGCAAGGTTAATACTGATACATGGGACTGCTAATAAAACACAAACAGTCATACTAAACTTTATCATTATAAATGCAAAATAATACTAACAGTAAATAAAACAACTGCAACTCCTGAAATCCAATTCTAATAATTGATTCGTGAAAGAGGGTACAAAGCGTTGCTTTTACTCAGGGCTGCGGAGTGACCTATGCGTACAGCCGGTGAGACTGTGACCTTTTTCACAAACAGTGAGGCCCCCAGCACATGCAGGCGGTAGTCAGCATCTGCAGCGTGCATGAGACAGAAGGAGTCGCTGGCTCTTGTGAGCTTAATCCTCATATCTATCGAATTTAAAAGCATTCGTTCAGAGAAAAATATATCTGCATGGAGAGGACCCAGCAAATGAAATTCTTTTGACTCAGATGTGAACCTCGCCCTTGTCACAAGGCCTCTGTTAGGCCCGTTATTCACCACAAACGAGTCCATAGCACCTGCTGTATTATGATAAAATAAACCAGCACTGAATTGACGATTTAATGTAGCTGGGGAGTAGTTTAACAGCATTTCAATCATGGCTCGGTAGGGGTGGGTCGCACTGCTCTGTGAGATTAGCCTATCCCCCAGTGTGACATCGCACTGGCTAAAACTAGTATTTAGAGGATAATTAATAATCCCTACAGCAGCATCAGGGGGTAAATCCGTCCCGTCTGCGTTGGTAATTTTCAATCGTAGAAAAAGAAGAGTCTCACTCAAATCTGTATATTTCTCCCCCTCTGCTGCGATGAAAAATTATATAGGTCCTCGCTCTGTGATCGAGGATACTGGGGAAATCTCAATATACTGTTTATCCTCCACACTGAGTTGTGAATATGGACAGGAAAATAGATCGAGTTCAGAGATGATGCATTCTGATGATTTCTCGTGCAACAGCGCCATTGTCGTCTAGGAAAAAATATCAGCTTTCTTTGAGGAGGAGTGCCGTGGTTTACGTCTTCCACCAGTGACGGTTTTTCTCTTTTGATCCACTCTTCTCCTCTTGACAGGGGGTAAACGCTGGCC
>NW_018127921.1:0-396 GCF_001952655.1 Monopterus albus | reverse complement strand
TACCGACAGCCTTGCTCAGCATATCACTCGCTATATTTTTAGCAGCAGAGGTTAAATGAGGTCTAGCAACGTTGAAACCTTTTTTCACCAGAGGCATAACGAATCTAAAGAGTTTTGAGAACATAGATCCGAGACCCCGCCCATACTGTGTCGGTGCACCCACAAAGTATCCATGGCCTGAACCGGCTTGATTGTTATAATAATCCACGAACCGGTACGGATCTGCTTTATAGACCCAGGATGTCATGTTTTCACACGTCTAAAATGTAAAGTCAGTATAGTTTTCCCGTATATGAACTGGACTGCTGTGTTTTGATCGGTCTTAATTTCCACATATAGTGTGTCAATATGATTCCTTGACAGCGGTAGATAATGAGGCGGGTTAAAACTTTCTGT
>NW_018127920.1:6887453-6890715 GCF_001952655.1 Monopterus albus | reverse complement strand
TCAAGTGCCAGAGAAATCAGTGTGAGTGTGAAAGAGTCAAGCACCACCAAATGTGACCCATAAAATACCACATTGCTCTTCACAGACAGTTCATGTCTTATTTTAAAGTAAGGCTGAAACTGTGGTGGCATGGAACATGGCCACCACTTATGGATCTGTGCATGCAGAGCAGCACGAGCTGTGCAGGAGGAGGAAGCATCCTAAAACTTGCAAGCAGTCAGCGAGGAAACTGATAGCAAAGCCACTAGTTCTGGTTCCATGTCTGCAAGAAATGGTCTCTTCCGTTGCACTTGTCACATTTAGGATTTTTCCCCCATGTGATCGGTGTCCATATCTGTAACATTTCTGTTTGTCCCTCCTCCACATCTTTTCTCTTGCCTTTTGTTGTGTACTACCCTCTTTATTGGCTCACATGATGTACCGTTTGTCTCTTTTCTCCATTCACCGAAATAGATGCCATCTGTTTTTCCACTCTTTCACACTGAGCCTAAGTCCAATGTGCAGGCAAGTGTTAGATTATGTCCTTCTTCCAGCTATTTTCTGCGCACATAGTCTGATGTACATTTACTCAAGACTACATCTCTTATCTGATTATCTGTGTCTGCCCAGAAGTCAGTCTCTCACTGCCCGTCTGAGATGTGTCAAATTATTGCACAGTCACACCTCATCTTGTGAAACATCTGGCGGGCAAATGCTGTGTTACTGTTGGATACTGCATGCTTGGATGTGAAAGACCAACAGCTGGCACTGACAAGCGTGCACAGATTTGACTTTTGCATCGATGAAATCAGCACTGAAGAGGATTTTTGGAGGCAAGCCTCCCATTACAGTGGGGATTAATCAGGAAACAGCACATCTGACAGAACAAAGGCGACAGAGGAGCGGGCCCTGGCCTAGACAAGTATGGACGTAGATCAAAATGTGCAGTTTGTCAAAGCACATTCCACTGGGCTAAAAACTGTCCACACAGAGGTGAGCAAGTTAAGTCAGCTGAAGATTGCAAAACAGAGGATATAGAGGAGTGCAATATTACCCTGTATACAAGAGTCACCCACCGATGCAGAAATCTTTAGGACAGAGCGTTTTGGCTCAGCAATAATAGTTAAGCGTAGTGCAACTCTTAGTGTTTTATGTGTATTGTATTTAGAGATGTCCTGAATCAATCCAGAGGTGCTGCATTGGCACTAATATTGGCATATTTTAAATGATCTGCGACAGCTAAAATAAAGCAGATCTGACTGGGTTATGGTTTAGTCCCCCTCATCTGGAGGGTGAGGGAGAACTGGGGTTGGACTCAAGATGGCTGACCCAGGTGCTAGTACAAAAAAAGGGAGGTTTAATGGAATAAAAACAACATAACAGGGTCCATAACACATACAACAAGGGAAGGGCAGTGATGACTAAGGAGACCAGGACGAACAGGTACACATACACACTAATGGCAGGAATCAGGAGGATGAGAACGGACAGATGAACAAAAAGAACTAACGTAAACAATGCAATCCACAGCACAGGGACAGTCAGCGTGGAAGACAAAGCACGTATTTCTGTATTGCTAACCGCATGATTAGCGTGATAAGGTCAAGCCAAAACGCACAGAGACTGTCAGCGTAGCATCTTACACGCGTCCCCAAAAAAAGGGATCAAACACAACCTTTGTATAACTTACTTTAAGTATCGTCCGTTACACGTATTATCCGGCCCAGGCGGAGCGTCTGCCCGAGGTATAAATAAGGAGGAAAACTAATCAGCAGGATGCACCTCAGCTGTGTGCACCGACAAACGAGTCGCCAATTACCGAGTGCAACACAGCTGAGGTGCAGAATCCTGTAGATAGATAGATAGATAGATAGATAGATAGATAGATAGATAGATAGATAGATAGAGGAGAGGAGAGGCGAGGCAGCGGCCCTGACAGACTGTTTCTTTACTGAATCGGGCAGTGCCAAAATTTCCAGCATTTTGGCATGCTATTAATGTGAAAATATATCTTCTATTACAGAGGATTCAAGCCTGACATATGTCAGGTCAATCCTAATGAAACTGGACAAAATTGAGCAGCATCTTGAGGTCATTAACTCCGCATTAAGCCATGGCTGTCGTGATTCGGTTCCGCTGCTTTCTGTCATGCTTTTATTTTGACGTTACTTCCTGTTTTGATTCACCACAGTTTCGGTCTTTTTACTTTAATTATCACTCACATTAGTTTCACCAGCTCCTTATTGTTTGCACCTGTTTTTCACCTCTATTTCGGCAGCGTCCTCCAACGAGGACGCTGCCAGATTGTTCCAGACGCCAGCTCTGATTCTCCAGCATTCTTTGGTTTTGGTATTTTGTGTTTTGACCCGGATCGTGTACTTTGACAATTCTGTTCTGCCTTGCCCTCTTGTTTCAGACTGCTTCCCTGTGTATGAGTTATCGGACTTTTCTTTTGGACTACGAACTTTGGGTTCCCTTGGATGTATGTGTTTGCTGGCTCTGACCACGGACTGTATTATCAACCCGTAAGTGCGTTTTTTGTTACACCGTGTCTTGTTTTTCTGTTCAGCATTAGTACTCTTATTAAAGAGACGGTTTTGTTTCACATAATCCTCGTCTGGCCATTTAATCGAGTTCACCCACGACATTTCCGCGGCATCACGCGTCGTTCCTGACAATGGCATTACATCTCAGGACCCTGAGATCTTGGAGGACTTTGGAACACCACTGGATGAACCAGTACAACTGGAAGAAGCTTCAGCGAAGCTGAGGGACCAGAACTACAGAAATAAAATGGTATGTAAAAGGTTTCATAATCAAAGTCAAATCTGTATTGCCAGGTTTTCACATACAAAAGTTTTTAAAAATAATGCAGTGGTGGTGAAGTCCGTCTGTTTCCAAAATATTATTTTAATATTTATCCATTATTTTGACATTAATTTATAATGGGCAAAAACAATGTGAATTTGCATTAGGTTACAGTAAACCTATTTTATATCAGGTTAACTACCTGAGCCCTTTGGGTGGACGAAGTCCTGGGGACTCTGTGTGTAGAATAATGCGAAAATTGGCATCAATGCCCTTTAGGCAGCCTATAGCCCGAAAGGCCGAAAAGGGAAGAAAAGGTTTGAAGACCTGCTGTTATAAAGGGTAAGTGCACAAGTGAAAATGTTAAAGTTATTACATAGCCTCAAATATTAACCTGTGTGTTCACTTTGTTTGTGCATAACTATTCTATCATATTAGAAAAGGAATAGTTAAGATTATATTTTAGAATACATAA
>NW_018127920.1:6873409-6882100 GCF_001952655.1 Monopterus albus | reverse complement strand
CAGCAGGAGGCAGTACAGACTCCGTACCACACAGTGATGCATCCAATGATGATGCTCTCAATGGTGCCCTGGTAGAAGGAGCACATAATGGAGGGGTGGGGCACTGGCTCTCCTCAGTTTGCGGAGGAATTAGAGGCGTGTTGATGATCTATAATGTGGGGCTGCCATATGGATTTGTCAGAATAACGAGACAGGCAGCGCCCTTGTATTTCTGTTGAAAATCACTAGCATTAGGCAGTTCTCCAGTTCTACTAATCCTGACCCATCTGATATTCTTTTGCGTTCTGCTATCTTTGATCAGTTTGAGCCTGTATCTCTGCCGATACTATCTGAACTGGTTCACCACATGAAAGCATCTTACTGTTCTTTGGATTGTTTGCCGACTAGACTTGTTCAAGGATGTTTTTGACTATGTTTAAGGACAGGCTCGGTTCCAGATGCTTTTAAAAGAGCAATTGTCCAGCCTCTTCTCAAAAAGCCAAATCTTGACCCTTCTAGACCAGAGTCCAAAATATCTTTTATGTCTAATGTTCTGGAGAAGATTGTTTTTATCCAACTTCAGTCTTTTTTAACAGATAATGGCATTGACAAGCAATTTCAGTCTGGTTTTAAATCAAAACATAGTACTAAGTCTGCATTATTAAAAATCAGTAATGACATCCTGTTGGCTAAGGATGCCGGGGATTCAGTTTTATTTCAGGGGACAACCTGACTGATGAGAGGTACAGCAATAACAGAAGATTCAACCTGCTACTTCGTTTGGTTTGGACAACTTAAACTTAACTAAAAAATTGAAAGTGTATTTTGAGGTTTTCTTTTAATATCTTCTATGCAAAAATTGTTTTTAAACTTATGGTGCATATACACGAGGTCTAGAACTCTTTCATTTGTTTTGTGGTTCATAATAAAACGTTTAATGAAGCAAAGAGTAATCCTACTGACCGAGATCATTGGTGACCTTATATGTGCCGTCTGCAAACACCCAGAAAAAGACTCCTTTAGCGGTGCGGACTGACTGTCCTCCCTTATCCACCCTGGCTGCTATGAACACACCACCGGTCTTAGCGCTCTCCATGTACACATCACATGTAACTGTGAGGTTCTGCCTGTAACACACCAACACATTTAGATACAAAACTGGTACAAACCTGGATTTCAAACATTTAGGTTGCTATATTCTATTCTCACTGGGCCACAAGTACTGAAAAAGTACCATCATCTCACCACTGATAATCTCCTATGACACTGATGGTCTGGTCAGCGTCTGATGTCCATGTGACGGGTCTCTGAGTCACAACTTGTCGTAAGGTGAAAATGTGAGGTCCAGGGTCAGTCAGGTTAATGTAGTACTCAAACACCCCTGTCTGATCAGCAAAGTTTGGGGCTTCAGAGAAGGGAGGGGTTCCTAGAGGAGGGACACAGAGATGGCCAAGGATTATTAACACCTTTGTTTTGTCACCATTTTAAGTATCATTGTAAAATGTGGTACTATGCTAACTTGGCATCAGTACTTGGGTATAATTCTTTATGTTGTATGCGGTCTCCACTCTTTTCAAGAAATTATTTTCCTGGACATTTTCAATGACCGAAGACTGATGTGTCAAATGGGAATCACACCTTAGATTACAAGTTTCTCTCTGTGCAAGTGTCTTTAAAATGCGTCTTGGACACTGTTCATGGTTTCTGCTTGCCCTCAGACAAACATGGAATATGGACACAGATGCACTTCTATTCATACTATTCTACACGTGCACAGTAGAAAACATGATGCTAACCTCCTGACAGCAGGAACAAGAGCTCCTTTGAAAACAGTGTGTGTAACTGCTCAACAAGAATAGGTCCAAGGATGACTTGTGACACCTTTATTCTATTTGTGACCAGGATGACCTTTTAATGATTTATAACCAAATCTGAACTTTAATAAAATAATTTGGTCAAATTCCAAAAGCTGTCAAACTCTTTTTTTTGTCAGAAATCCAAATTTCATGAAGAATTACATTAAGAAATGACTCTTAATCTGGCTTTTCTATATGCTACTTACGAACATGAAAATCGTCCTTGTAAACTTTAGGGAAACAAGCTGAAGGAGGTGGGTCTGGGTGACTGCCTTTCCGTCCTGTTGTAATCGTAGTTAATGTGTAAACCTCGTCTTCAGCCAGATTTAAGGTGAATGAGCCATCTAAAAGCTAAAATTGTCATAAACATGTAAAAGACTTAGATTCAACCTTGTCAGTATCTTAGCTTAGTGTGAAAATTTAATGGAGGAAGACTCCTTCTCCTGAATTTCTCAACTGTTGCTTTACCTTCAGTGGAGTTAGTTTCTCAAAGAAGGAAGGCTGTTTCGTTTTGAAGTTAAACTGTGACCGCCATACTTGGAGCTCCTTGATGGAGGCCTGTTAAAAGTAAACAGCCTTTTAGAAGACAAAAGAATCACGCCACAACTTGTAACAGTTCTATGAAAAGCTCAGATTAACTTACAAAGGATCCCTTTAGCTGGAAAATTGCTTTCTGAGATGTCACATTAAATGGAGGCAATGGAGGTCTTATGCAGACTGAATGATCATGAGTCTTTAAAAGAAACAAACATATCTCAAGAACAGTTGTCATTAACAATATAACTATTATCAGGGCAGTTACTGCTTGTTAGTAATGTAACACAGGAGGCTCCACGACAGTTCAAAAGCTGACAGCTAAGTTCCATTTGAAACCTTGACATATAGTTCTGTAGTCTTCATCTTCTGAACAGCTACACCTTAAAACAACTTTATTCTGTGATTCTTAAAGTAATTATTTAATTTAATAAAACCAGGTAATGAAAACAGATGCATTCTTGCTTATAAGGTTGAAGAAAATAGGAAAGCCTAACTTGCCATGGTTTCTATGACAACAGTGAGGTTTCCTCTGCCATCAGTCAGGGCTACAAAACTTCCACCTTTTGCCAGATGTCCAACAGTGTCCAGGTAGGTCCATCCTGGCTGGGCGAACTGTGTGGTGTGGGCTGCAAGGAAAACAATGCAATAGAAAAAAAGAGCTAAAATAAAATTTGTTCAACAGATATTCTTTTCACAAGGCGCACGACAATCTGTCAGGGCAGAGCTATCAATGTAAATTATATATAAAAATCTAATTTTGGACCTTTAACTACCTTCAGATGTCCCAGTACCTGATTAATTGTTGGTAAAATGACTGGTTTTGCCTAAATCTAAAATAACTTTTCTAAATTACTGAACACTGGACAAAGCCACTTTTCTTCTACAAGATTATGATACCATTCAGTTTCAACATTGCATTGTATCTTGTAAGCAATCAAAACACATTACAACTAGCTAACCATTAAACAGCATCTCATTATTTTCCAGTTTGACATAATTACTAGCTTTTCTACACCAACTACTCCTCAGTTTACCCGAATTAACCTTTTTGACCTTGCATAGCAATGCGTTAAATTTTTGAAAGTACATTGTGTTGTTTTTATTGTTTTGCACAGAACATTCATTTGTCATGATCACACATTCAGGTTATTTGTATTATTGCTGGATTTGCTCTATCAAGTGCTTGAATGAGCAACATATTTGAAACAAAGATGTCTTAACGCAAGTTTAAAAAAGTGTTGGTGCAAAGTTAGAGTGATATAAGCTAAGTGCACAAAAAGCAAGTTTTTACTTCACAAGCCATCCAGCTGCATTTTCAGTAGCAACTTTAAAGTGACATGTCCCACTGACATCCCATGTGCTGTTAAGATGTTAGCAGACCTGTGATCCAGATAGGAGACTCCACCACGTAGCTGCCGCTCCAGGGCTCCTTAGCTGTCATCAGCCCGTCCCTGCCAAAGGGCAGCTCTTCATAGTAGCTGGCCACCAGGTTCCAGGAGATGGTTCTGGAAGAATAATTGCTATCAACAAGCACAGTGGCGCACAGGGTTTTCCTGCATAGTTACAGGCATTCCTTCCCTTCTTGATGTTTTGATGAATTTTGTACATCAAACTTCAAATTGTTTGTCTTTTTTTACATAAAATAAACTCATAACAAACCTAGAACAATGATTTTTTAACTTTTCTTCTGTGCAAGTTTAAAATGAATGGATAATATAAATGAAGAAATGATCTAAAAACAATTTGATAAAATTAGGCAATCCCAACTAAGTAAATAAATACTGTATAATTTGTCAGAAATGCTGATTATTTTGCCACAAAGTTTGTTGTGTAATTACTTACGCAGTCATGTGTCCATTGACATAGTTCTGGTTGAGGATGCGAGCCCAGCAGCCTCCACCCACCTCATCGTTGAAGGTGCTGTAGTCCTCTGACGACCACAGCTTCTTATTTGTCTTCAGAGCCTCTGTCACTGTGGTGGTGCCTGGATAGTGGGCCCTGGACATCACGCACACGGTCAAAGTAATATGATAAAAAAAAATAAGAGCACTCTAGAACTCGTGGGTGTTAAATTTTGAAAATGCAATCTGTGATAGGAAACGGATATGTATTGCGCACCAAACAGCCAGATCAATACACTAAGGTTTAAACTGCCTAATAAATGATAAACATTATACAGTAGGATCAATTTCACATTCCAGTACACACCTAGCTGTCTGTGTTTGACAGCATCAATAAGTGTGCTTATGTTAATCTGTGTTGGACTAACAGCTGCTGGCAGATTGTCAGTGTTACACCACAGAGAACGTGCTGCTGTAGCTACAAAGGATTCAGAAAGTAGCCAGACCCTATCAATGTTTTTACACTTTTTACTATGTTTCAGGCTCATCTTAAAATGGGTTCAGTTTTTTTCACAAACATAAAGTGAAAAGGCTTTTGAGTTTCTGTAAATATATTTAAAAAAGACTGAAATATCCCATTTACATAAGTATTCAGACCCTTTGTTATGACACTTGCAACTGAGCTCTGGTGCACCCTACTTCTATCAATGGTCCTTGAGATGCTTCTACAGCTCGATTAGAGTCAACCTGTGATGCATTTAATGTACTGGATATAATCAGGAAAGACACACCTGTCTATACAAGGTCTCATATTTGATGGTATATGTCAGAGTGAAAACAAAGCCACGAGGTGGAGAGAGCTGTCTGCAGACCCATGAGACAGGATTGTGTCAAAACACAGATCTGGGGAAGGATACAAAAAAATTTCTGTAGCACTGAAAGTGCCCAAGAACACAGAAGCCTCAATCATTCTCAAAGGGAAGACATTTGTAACCACCACTAGTCTTCGCAGGTCTGGCCGCCCAGCCAGGCGGAGTAATCGGGTACAAAGGGTCTTGGTCAGACCGGCAACCAAGAACCCAAGGGTCATTAGTTCCTTTATGGAGATGGGAGAACCTGGACAACCATCAGTGCAGCACTCCACCAATCAGGCCTCTGGTAGAGTGGCCAGATGGAACCCATCCCTCACAATAAGAGGCAACAGCCTGCTGGGAGTTAGGCAAAAACAACCTGCATGACCCTCAGACCATGAGAAGCAAAACCCTCTGGTCTGAGGAAACAAAGACTGAACTATTTGGCCACAATTCCCAACAGTGCCTGTGGAGAAAGCCAGGCACTGAGCATCAGGGTCTGAAACCTTCTGAAACCACTGTACGTCATAGGCTGACTGTATTTTTAGTTTAATTGAAGATTAAAAAGCAGCATCTAACAGGACCAAAGTGACACAAGTAGGTACATTTACATGATGTTTATGTACGGCAACTGAGGACAGAATTGATTGTTGGCTTGTTCAACAAGCTATGGTGCACAATAAGATGTGCTCATGTTTGTAAGTCAATTAAGAGAGTGACTTTAGCAAGAAAGCTAATGTGGATTGTTGTCTGTGGCTCTGTGTTGTGTAGCAGCTGCTGTCTGGCTCAGTGTGACCACTGTTCTGCCTGTGATACAGCTATGAATCACAGCTTTAAGATTTGATTAGCTGGATCTAAATAAGGTATCCAACCTGTGTAGATGAACAGTTTTCTACTGAATTAACAAATTTATCCCTTTTGGTTTCTGTTTTTTTTTTCCTCAAGAGAAAACACAGGGCAAGAGAGCTACAGACCAGACAAACATAGCATTTCATTTCAGCTGGACTAAGCTTCTGCACACACCAGTTTCTACACATTGACAACACACTCACACTACAATATAAACTACTATGTATGCATATTATAAAACTGATCAGAATCAGTCACAGAAAATATGATTGGTGCTTCTCTTGTAGCTTAAAAACCACAAGCATATCAAAAGCTACTCATGCAGAAACACAAACAGCAAATGCTGGTTTTAAAGACACATTGTTAGTGCTGTACAAATATAATCAAGCAGGTAAAGAATATATACTCAAAGCTTTTAGAGATGACTACATATTTTTAGCACTTATCACCTGTTAATAGCTCGGTAGTTTCAGGCACAAGCGGGTTAGAGAAAACAGGCTATCGCTTGCAACAGAGGCTGTGCATGCAAATTTAATGTTCAGAGAAGGATCCTACCCTATCACATCTACAGCTCTGCTGAGCTCAGGGTCTAGCAGTAGAGACGGGGCAATGGGCTCCCACAGGTAGTCACTGGCTATGATCCTGACCCTGTCCAGACCATTCTTATCCAGAGTGTACCGCAGCAGCTGATACAGTCAGGCAGACAGTCACAGAGAGAGATGGAGAGCAGAAAAGACAAAGCTATGAAAATTTGAACTTTGACTGGCTTTACAGTTTTTGCTGCAACCATGTAAAACTTAGACAATTGCAAAAAAAACTTTTTTTTTGGAAATAAGGCAAATAAATTTTAAAGCTGCATTGATTTTTTTTGGCCACTTTGGGTGCAGCTAAACAAACTGAAACGCCGATCAAGTACTGTCAATGTACAAGGCTGATGTGTTGAATGTGTTAGCAAGACAGCAACATGATTAATCACTGGAAGATTTGTTCAGGTCCATGTGAGGAATTTATATAAAATCAAACAGGAGAAGCTTCTTCAGTTCTGACCAAACAGTGTTGAGGCCCAAGTATTTTACCTCTGTGGAGTCATTAACACCTTGAGGGCTGTCCAGGTCACATGTGGATCATTGCCCCACCCAGCCATCATGTGGGGCGTTAGGCCACAAGTCAAGGTGCGGATGGGTGTTAAAATGCCTTGAGAGAGGTGTCAGGACTGCAATATAAGTGACTGATAAACTGCATCAACAAAGCTACTGCTACACTGCTACATGTAGTGCCCACAAACTCCTACGTAGGTATCATGTCTAAAAGGAGCTATATGGAGACCACATCCTCTGTTTAGAGATGGTCATTCCAGTTTGACATAGATGGCTTCCTTCATTCCTGATTCAAACCACATCTTCTCCAGCCAAGATGTGTACAGTGTTGTCTTCAGCAGACCATTCCTTGTCCTTCTGATACAGGTGGATTGCTCCGAGTCTCACAACAGGCCCATTCTACATCAGAACTTGTCATGACTTATACAACCTGCATGTCTCCAATACCTGGTCTGTCAGCAATTCAAGTGAAAAGAAAACCCATAAATCAGCTAAATTATTCTGTCTAGCCCTAATAAATGTTACTGTACCTGTGGGTTTATCACCAAGAGCAACACCTTTAACATTACACAGTCATTTGACACACTGTTTATATAAAAATACTGAGTGGTTCAGCATTTAAACAACCCAAGACAAAGATACAATATAGTATTTCCTTTTTTACATGATAGCAACAATATACTAGCAAAATTGTCATGCTTTATAGGAAAATACTTTGCCACATATGCAGATGTACTACTCTATATCGGAGCATGCACATACAGTACGGAGTGGATAAAGTTTATCTATGTTTGAACTGTCACTTTTCACTAGACATCCAAAAGAAAAACAGCCACAAACATTCAGCTTGCAGTTAGCTGTATAAATAAGATAGAATTACAAGCAACACAAGGCCAACTCACAAAGTGTTTTATGCAAAAACACACCCTAATGCAGTGGACATTTCATCATATGTGCATCATGTGTTTAGTCAATCAGTTGTCAGGGATCAAACTGTCCTTCACTGAACTCGTAGCATGTGGTGAAAGTCATAAACTTTACAATGTAATTCCCTTACCACTGGGTCAAATGAGTGAGAGTTTTAAGTGTGTTATTTCAAGCCAACTCTGTGTGTGACTTCAAGGTGGTTGTACTTACCCAATCACCTCAACAGAATCATTAAGTTTCGTGTCAGAAATTATAGATTTAGCGATGGTCCAATCGCCATCTGCTGCGATGATGCCAACACCAGTTAGACCAACGTTATCCAGTGTGTTCCGAAGCACCTTAGCAACAGAGATATGCTCTCAGATGAGCTCAGCTAGAACATAAAATCATCTCAACTACTGAAAATCAGTGTCTCTCACACAGGATACAATGTTGGTGGCTGTTTTTCCTCAATTCACAGTTGAGATGAAGCTAACTCGTAATGCACTAACATTTATCAGTCAGATCAGTGAGAGGGAAAGATACAAGATTAGGATTACCTTGATGTACTTGCTGTCATAGCTTCGCTCATTCCAAATCTGAAGAGATGAAAGTGTAGTTTAGTTATACAGCAAACCTCTCCAGGTTTATTTGTATTTTTCTGCATAAACTCAATTACTACAATGCAGCCTTTAACACAAAAAGGGTTAGATTTGATTTGATTTATTCTTTCAAGCATGTAAAGACAGTTGATATGACAACACACATAATTTTA
>NW_018127920.1:6863881-6870641 GCF_001952655.1 Monopterus albus | reverse complement strand
TTGCATGCTGGGTTGTTACTCTACTTGGTTTTGTAATTTTTGGGTGTAAACTACATCTATATAATGTGTTAATAAACTCCTCAGTTTCTGTGTGCTTGTTAGGATTCAACAAATCTATATTAAAGTCACCACATATGAACATTAATTTATGACTTATTGTCAAGTAATTTTCTTCCATCCAGTCATTAAATTTTTCTATGCTGGCTCCAGGTGCTCTATAAATACAGCTTATTACAACATTTTTCTTTTTTTCCACGAGTATTTCTACAGTCACACACTCCAGCAAATTATCCACCACCCTTGACATTTTCTCCATTCTCTTATAACTAAAGTTTTTATCTATGTACAAGGCCACACCACCTCCCATCTTATTCTCTCTGTTTGTGCATACCAAGTCATAGCCATCAAGGTCAAAATCCATTCCCCTTACAGTGTTAATCCAAGTTTCAGAAATAGCAATTATATTAAAAGAATGTTTTAGACTACTAAGATAATGTTTTATACTCTGAAAGTTTGCGTATAAACTTCTGCTATTAAAGTGAATTAGTGATAATTTGTTTTCAGTCTTGACATTGCTGTTAAACTGCTCATCCGTGTAATACTTGCAGTTATTTTCAGAGTTCTTAAAAAAGTTTTTTTCAGGGTCAAAATCTTTGTCCGGTTCATGATAATGAATTTCAGTATTTCCAATAGTGTTCAGTTCCAGCTCCAGTCCCTCAAAAACTATTAACTTCTGTAACAAATCACTTGCCTCATTCCGTACATGGGTCATGTACGGAATGAGATGCAACTGAACTTAATTACAGCTGCTGTGTGTCATATTTGCATTAAATACTGTCGCCATGTTAGGTGTGATTAATAAAAATGTTATTACATTTTTATTCAGTTTCAACTTCAAGTCATGTTTTCTAAGGCTTGTCCATCAGTACTTGCATGTACAGTATCACCTGTTAATAAACCTTACAACTGTACTAGACAAAGTCAACTGCTCAGATCTGGGAGCAGCAACATTTCTATGACAAAGTCAGATGGGTCAAGAATATAGTCCGATGCTCAGACTAATTGCAAACAAGATAACAGTTAATCCAAATTATCTAAACCACTTTTTTTGGAGGTGAATCTGAAAGTAAACATACCCATGAAGCTGCTAATTATCCCTAAATGCAAAAGAAAACTGTGTACAAACACTGAAGTATAGTAAATCACAGCTGAAGTCAGTCTGTACACCGATAGATGGATTACAACAGTTTGTGTAACAATGTTATTGTTTACCTTCAATTTCTCACCCAAATAGGTTTGACTAACCTGGGGCTTTGTTTTCTCTATTAACCAGTGTCTGTGTGGGTCACAGTAATAACTACTATTTCATTCTGCTTACATGCTCAGACCTTATAAGCCTTTTGAGACATCGTTCCACTGGCAGTTATTGCATTATGTCTACATTTTGTTCTTCTTTTTATGCTCTCCTGAATAGTACCTCTGATCTTTTCCACATTTCAGGGTCAGTCTTGGCCAAAAAGACTCTCTTCTAAAAATTACATTCCTATATAGCCTATGCAACTACTCTGCAAATGCTGATACATTTTGTAGTGAACTTTTTTGGTTATTAGATTATATTCTGATGCAACATAACTAATTTGTGAATGAATGAACCGCTGCATTTTCAGCAGCTGAAAAAGATGGAGAAGGGATGCTGCTGATCATCACATCTGATGTTTGTCTCCATGGCCCCTCCTGGAGATCACGCTCGAGTTTGTCAGTCTGGATGATCTGAATTTCATTCTGTCACTTTTTGTAAATGGAGTCTGTAGTCAGCACTAAACTGTGTCGCTGTGAACCATCCACGTCATCAATATGTGGTTGAACAATACACAAACACTCACAGTTGCCACTTGTGCTTGAGTCGGTGTTGTGAATCAATCATGACACCTTAAATTTTATTATCACAACGTAGAACATTCCATTTTGCAGGACATACACTTTACTGATGATTGGATTTTCAAGCACTCACAACAATGCAACATTATGAATTTCAACCAGATTATGCCAGTAGGCCTGTTCTTTGTCCTTTCTTGGATAAAAAAAAGTGGTGGAGCGTCGTTCCAGCAGCACTACACCAATGGTTAATCTGTCTCTTTTGCTTTGTTGGTATTACATTATCAGTAAAATGCTTCCAGCCAATGTATTTTTTTCAAATCTTCCAGCACACGACTCACAGGTCTTGGTTAAGAGTAAACAAAACTAAAAAAAAAAGACACCAGAACTCAAGGGGGAGTTAACCTGAAGCCAATTGAAAGACAATGCTGTGCTTTATGCCTTTTGCCGCTCTCCCCACTTGTTCTGTCAGTAGGAAAATGCAGCATTTCATTCATTCAAAAATTACGTTGCATTGGAATACAATGCAACAGTGAAGGCCTTCCTTACAAAACATAGCTGCATTTGCATTTTAGTTGCATAGAAACATTTTAAGAGAATGGGCGACTGAACAAGTAGGCTATAAACTAGTAATCTGTAAATTAAGACAGCGTTGTGATACTCGGCTGTTAAACCCTCATTCTGCTCCTTGTGTTTTAATGAAGCTGTATTGACAGGATCGTTTTACAAAGTCCACATAACTACAGGGTTATGACAGCAGCTGTGTGATAGGTCAGATTTCATTCAAGCATACTTTACTATTCATTATTTCTTAGCATAACATAAATATGTTAACCATGTTTAACAGATCTTTGACTAGAAACGTGAAGCCCAGTGTAACAGATAATAATTATATCTGATGGAGTACCTGTATGATACGGATTATGGTCAGACAGTTCTACTGTATAAAAATGTGGCCTAAACAAAAACACGACTCTGCAGCGTGGATACAGTACTTCAGGCAGTCACGCTCTGATTTGTGTTCTTGAGAACAAAGACCTGACACTTCTAAGTGTAATCCACATAACATGGTACTTGAACTGGAAAGATATCTTAAAGTAATCAGGTACACACCCCAATATACTGAATCTCCAGGTCATGGTACTGCTTGGCACCAAGGATCCACTTCACCACGTATGCTGCAGTGATGTCTGGGAAGTCATAGGGCCAGTTCTTGCCATGGCCTACCCAACCAGGAAATGCCCAGGGCAAACCTGCATACAGGTACACAGGAACACACATGCAAAGCTGGAGCTGCTTTGTGTACTATCAGTTAGGGATGCACACCCTCAATCCTTAACCAATAATAAGAATCCCAACTGATTAATACTATCAGTTAAAATTTTTTAAACCATCTGCTGAAAAATAGGCTATAGGGCCTACATATCAGCTTCATGGGGGGATTAAGGCATTTGCTCTGAAAAGAGGTAATGTTCATGGCCTCCATCTAATATATCACACGTCTAAAGTAACTGGAGCTGCCTCAGAACAGAAGCTACTTTGTTTTGCTATTTTACTCCGTTCACAGTTCTGTGTGTGAGACACTCATCTATTCTAAATAGCCTAGCATTTTCATCTTGTTGGTAAACGGTTAATGGTTGGTTGTTTAAAAAACCCCCAACTAGGAGTCAAAAAAAAAAAAAAAAAAAAAAAAAAAAAAAAAAAAAAACACAACAACTTTGAAAATGTGCATCCTTACTACCAATTTTTAGTATTTACATCAAACTCATGCCCCCAGCCGGTGTCTGTTTGCCCACTGAGACTAGATTTTCCACCAGTCCTGTTTGCCAATGTAAATAAATAAATAAATACAAATACATGCTTCATATGTCAGACTTGCTAAACTTGTAAAACTAGTCTGTGGTAAGGTCCCCTGCTTGTTAAACATGTTGCCATATGTTTTCAAACCATATGAGACTATATTGTATGTATATGCATTCAAAAACACTAGGCTACATCAACTAATGAAGTCATACTTTGATCACAAGTTTACTTTTACATTCTCATGTGATCGTTAGTTCCATTAGATTCTGCTTTATCAGCTGTTAGTCTGACCTCATTGGAGAGTAGAGCAAAGGAAGACATGACAGTGCACCTTCTCACCAATGAGTGTAATGTTTGGGTTCCTCTTCTTGGCTTCTTTCATAAGCCACCACTCATAGCCTCTGAAATAGTTCTCGTCATTATCATAGTGCATGTGCGATGGCTCTGTTCCATCTGAAAATGATAATAGTTCAGTATTAAAACCATGAGATGGCATACTACAAAGCAGCTTGTTTCTTCATTAAATCATCTATGGGTCCAAAGTTTATCTATGATCCATTCTCTACTTTCTCAGAACAGTCAGGTTAAACTATACAAGATCTGTTCTAATGGTAGAGGTCTGTTGTTCTGTAACTGTTAACCACCAAGAATCTATAATATACAAGATCTGTTCTAATGGTAGAGGGGGGGGGAACAAACAAACAAACACAAAATGTGTAAGACTTTACATCTGCAAGTAAAAATACACGACTACAGTCATGGCCAAAAACATTGGCACCCCTGCAATTCTGTTAGATATGTACTGGTTTAAGTTACAGTACATTAAGTTACACGTTAATATAGATTATGTAATAGAATAGTGTGTTTGTGTGAACTGGACAATGGGCTTATATAATTTGGCCAAGATGTTTCCTATTTTGGGGTACATCTCAGGGTGCAGTCTCCTAAAACTGGAGACAGGAAGCTAAGTTCGGAAATTGACGTAACAGCCTAAGAAAGCTGTGGATAAAAAGGGTAAGGCTGAAGGGCGTAGAAGGAGAATGCTTCTGTGACAGAAGAGTGTGTGCTTTTTCAGACCCAGGCCTGGGTAGGGGGAACGGACTCTGGACTGACTGGACCCCTGACCAAGACTGACTGACTCTGTGACAATCTTCTTATTTAATACTGTATCTATTCCATTGCAGGAGAGGTGATTCTGTTCTCTGTTCCCCAACTACCAGATTACCTATTCAACTACTACCCTGTTCAGAATAATTGTAATATTAAATGATTATTTAAATTGGGATGATTTATCTAAATTAATTTAGTCTGTATCAGATTCTAGATACTACAGATAAGGCACCACTTCTACCAGAAAACTGTTACAATCACAAATTCGTTGGTATTCTCATGTTTATTTCTATGGTTTGGTTTGGTTCTCCATGCTCGGTGTGGGCCACACCGAGCATGGAGAACCAAAGAAAAGAAAGAAGAGCAAAGAATTGTCTGAAGATCTGAGAACCACAATAGTGGAAAAGCCTGGACAGTCTCAAGGCTCCAAGTCCATCTCCAGAGATCTGGCTGTTCCTGTGTCCACTGTGTACAACATTGTCAAGACATTTACAGCCCATGGTGTTGTAGCTAATCTCATGGATGTGGACGAAAGAGAAAATAGATGACAAATTGTTCAGATGGTGGATAAAGAACCTTGATCAACTTTCAAACAAATTCAACCTGACCTACAGGCACAGGGTGCAACAGTGTCAGCTCACAGTATCCGTCACCATCTGAATGACAAAGGACGTGATGGTAGTAGACCCAGGGGGACCCACTGCTGACACAGAGACATAAAAAAGCTAGAGTGGAGTTTGCCAAAATCTACCTGAGGAAGCCACAGTCCTTCTGGGAGAATGTCCTGTGGACAGATGAGACTAAAATAGGGCTTTTTGTTCAGGCACATCATTCTATTGTTTTCAGAAAACAAAAGTGGCCAACAATGAATCCAGCTCTAAATCCCATAGATCACCTGTGGAGAAATCTCAGAACAGCAGCTGGGAGAAGGAACCTTCAAATCTGAGAGACCTGGAGTAGTTTGCAAAAGAAGAGTGGTCCAGAATTCCAGTAGAGAGGTGGAAGAAATTCTCTGAAGGTTTCAGGAAGTGACTGATGTCAGTTATTTTGTCCAAAGCATGTGCTACCAGATATTAAGTTGAGGGAGTCAATAATTTTGTTCAGTCCATTTTTGGAGTTCTGTGTGGAATGGATCAGATTTGGATTTTTTGTTTCTCTGCGTTTTTGTGTTGTTCCAATGCAAACAAAAGAAATAAACATGAAAATATCAACAAATTTGTGATTGCAACAATTTTCTAAAAGTGATGCCTTATCTGACAGAAATGCAGGGGTGCCAGTACTTTTGGCCATGTCTGTACATGTAATCAAGAGTTGACATTCTCAGCAACATACTGAAATAACCCCACATTGTTAAAACTGCATTTTATTCCAAAACATTTCAAAGAAATGTAGGGCTGCATGACAAATTGTTTATGTGCAAGTGATTTCAATCTCACTCTCACATGACAATGGTTATGTTGTGTTTGCATTAGCAGTGAGGTCCCTTATATCAAACTAAGCCCTCACTTTTCCTGGCTAAGATGCGTTAACCAATAATCGCAACTAATAGCTGCAAAGTGATTTATTTCTGCCTCACCTGCTATTTGGCACTAGGTGTACAAGGCAGGCAGCACAACATTTGAAAAATAGTTGCAGTAGGGCATAAAATTAGAGCTGTAGCGATTATTCGACTTAATCGATTATGATAATTAGTCGATTTGCATATTAATCGTCGACTTGTCATATGTAGGAAACAAAAAAAAAAAGTAAGACAAGTTTCAGTTTCACACTCCAGAGCAGATGGTGGCGGTAATGCGCCAAAAGCTGGATGCCAACCGCCCTTTAAAAGGACGCAGAAGAAGATAAGTAGGAAGTAGGCAGTAACGCGAGCATAGATACACATAGCACTAGCAGCATGGTGTGTCCGGGGAACGCGAAAATACCGCGACTGCAGTCACCAAAGGTTTGGAAGTATTTCACACAGATACCAAAC
>NW_018127920.1:6858673-6862805 GCF_001952655.1 Monopterus albus | reverse complement strand
CTGTTAATTAGCGCAGCTTGGCTAGGAAAAGGGAGCGCTTGGCTGGGTGCAAGGCATCTCCCTGCTAATGCAAACACCACAGAGTCATTATGTGAGACTGAGATTGCACACAGAAATAAACCACACCCACAAAACGATTTATCATGCAGCCCTAGAGAAATGTTGTATTAGTTCATGGATAGATAAAATGTTTTATTTTTTCAACTTATTCCACTATTTTTGCAGTTTTCAGCATACTTTGGGATGCATTAGGGAAAACTAGAGATTACAATACATTTACTAACAGTCTATGCATGTATCAGTGACTTAGGCAATCAACTGAATTGCGGGAAAATAAATCAATAAAATTAATAAGCCATTAACTGTCTAAATCCGCTAAAATAAATGCCAAATGTTTCAGGGTTCCATCTCCACTCTATCTTATATATATATATATATATATATATATATATATATATATAATGTATATGTGTGTGTTCTAATATTTTCTTATAAATAATCGGTAGACATGTCAATAGCGGAAAAAATACACTGTTGTGTGAATAAACATCACTCACCAGTAGTCTGAGCATCTCCTCCGATCTCCACCTTCAGCATGTGCAAAGAAGCTCCGAAGTTCGGCTGAAGACGGCAAACAGACGCAAAGGTGAGTTCCCCCTTAATTTTAACGGATTCGTGTGACTTCCATTAAATTTTACCTTGAACAGGTAGTCTAATATATGGCTGCGGTACGGTTCTTCATAATTGACCAGTAACCGAGAAGTCGCCTAAAGGAGAAAAATGTTGTATTAAAAAAAAAAAAAGTCTGTGGTAACAGAAACATTCAGGTTGTTTTAACTCCCCCGTGGACAGTATTGAACCAGGGAAAGTAAACATTAGGTCCCAAGACTTAGAAGTAGGCAGAGGTAGATGGTTAGGATTAGAGTAAGACTAGGGTCAGATTACTAGGCTAGGTGCAGACCAGGGGTGCGCACACTTTTTCGCCTTGCGAGTTACTTTTCAAATGACCAAGTCAAAATGATCTACCTACAGTTAAAATACTAAACATATATTTACTGCTGGTAGCCAGCCTCCAGCAGACTTCCAAATGGTCATCAGTCATGGTGGAGCGGTATTTGGACTTAATAATCTTAGTGTGAGAAAATGCTGACTCGCATAAATAAGTAGAGCCAAATAATGAAGTCAGTGGCACATTTCCTCATGTTTGGGCACTTTTCCTCTGTAAGTTCCAAAACGGTCCATTAGCCCTGGACTTCAGCTGAATGTCAGTCTGTGGTGTCAATATCTCATCCTCCAGACCAGTTCAGGTCAAACAGCGTTGGAATTTTTGTTGCAGTGAATCAACCTCAATATCTTCCCTAAATGGGGAGCACATAAATGTAGAGACTGGCTCAAGTGAGGCAAAGTCTTGAAAGCATTTGTCAAACTCTGATCGACAACTGTCAATCTGCTTTGTGTGGCGCTCACTATCAAGTTGCGCACATGCTTTCCGTTGCATCTCCAGCTCTGATACGAGGTTTTGGAAGTTCCGCAAAATGTTGCATTTTTCGTTTGAAAGCATTAACTAAGCTCATTATATTGACACGAGATGTACCGACACTATTGGGAAGCCCTGGTTCAGACTATAGTAAGAGAAATATATCTACGGGAAAACCTACTTTACGCCCCCCTGGAATCTACTACCAAGTCTTGTGATCTAGAGCCAAACAACCAGGAAGAAAATATAATCAAGGCTGAACTCACCCCTCCGCCGCTCAAACCTCCAATTCCGTCAAAAACTCTTCCCAATCCCCCTGCATCGTCCAGGATATAAATCTGAGAAAAGCAGAAACCCACAAATATATTCAGATACACCGCAATTACCGCCAACACCGTTTGTGCCATGCCGCTAAGACTGTGGATAGCTGCTGAATACTGCAGTCAGCTGCTTGATTCTCTATAGTGAAGTGACCCGGACGTGAAATTTAACCATTCTTTACGCTACATATTTGTAAACGTGTTGACTATGTCCGGTTTTCAAAATAAGGCACCCGAGGAGGACGCATGAAAATGAATACAAACAAACGCAATCAATCGAATTAAGCATGCACAACTTTTACATATAGTCCCAATACCAGCATCTTACTCTTTCTCAAATTTAAAACAGTCCTGACATTAAGTGATATATGTTCCAAAAGAGTTGGGCTACAGCCACACAAACATTTTTACAATATCATTTTGGAGAAGTCTGTCTCTGTATTCATGTAGTATGTTATGATATCAGCTGATGTAGTAGTATACTGTACAGCCCTTTCAGGTAATGGCAGGTCATATTTATTAGCAATTGTGTTAGACTAGGAGGTGATGAAGATGAATTGCCAACTGCCTCCCTGCTCTAATTTAGTAATTATATAAGAAAATGGCTTTGGTTGTACACATTGCATAAAGACATTTTGGTCTTAAATTATACAAATCTACCCTACAGATGCTGTAATCACAAACACTTCCTTTAAAAGAACAAAAAAAAAAAAAGGCTATTGCAAGCACCACATGTATCATAATTTATAGCCTATTCAGAAACACTGAATCAATCAACAAATCCCAGAAAAATTCCTTCCTAGTGCCATTTAAGTTAATATCCATGGAAACGCTCAGGCCATTCAAACATTAGCTGTCACATTCAGGCTTTATGTTTGTATGTTTTTACTCTACACTTGCACTAAATACAATTCAAAAACCTTACACTCATTTTAAGGAATTGCTAAGTATTAGAACAATTAAGGAATTGTCTCCCATTATCCGGCCAGATAATTTTCCACAGAGGGGAATTACCAAAGCATGACCATGTTCCTAATAATGCCGTACACTACAAGTTCTTTGATGTGATCTAAGTTTATGCTGTTTCATACAACTGTTTTTCTTATTACACAGTGGGCCAATGGGACATTTTGTGCATTTAAACAATCCCTATCAAGGGAGGACCCCATTTTTTTGCTAATAACTTCTATAGTTTTCAGCAAAGTTTGTTGCCAATCACACTTCTTGCACATTTTTGTATATTGGTAACTTTGTTGGCGGCACTTTTTTCAAGCAAAGAGAGCCAGCAGCTATGTGTTCGATGTATTTGGCCTATTTCACCATTAACAAATAACCGAGTCACTGTGGCTTTCAGTGATTAGTTAGTTACTTAATAGATCATCACTAAAAGAACATTAATTCACATTTATTGATATGGTTCCATATTTCAGAACATGGAAATATGCATTTTCCCAACTAAACTACAGTAGTTATCACAAGCAAATATTTATATGTTGCTGCCTGACCCAAATGTAGACCGTTTATACCACATTTATGGGTGAGAAAATTTTGACAAAAAAAGTATAGCAAATTCATTAACAAAATGCTAGCAACATCTACCCATTCCCCTATAATTAGCCAAAAAGCTAAATTATTTAGCTTTTAATGCAGTATATTACACACCACTCTCTTCCACCAAAAACACAAGTCCAAGTTGCTAATATAACAAATGCAGCTAGGTTGGTGGCAGGTTTGAATCAGATTTTTATTTAAGATCAAAAGTCCACAACAATTCCTGATAAGCAAGTGACATTTATTAATCTTGCAAGTAACGTACACTCACCAACCACTTCATTAGGTACATCTGTACAATTAGCATGCAACACTTCCACCTTAATATCTGTTTATATGAAGCTCAAAATGTTTATTTTTAGTGAAACTGTCATAAACATATACACTCTATTTATTATTACATTATATTATATTTAGAGGCATTCCTAATTTTAGCACATCCATATATCTCCTCTTTAGCCTTCCTCTTGACCTCTTGCCTGGCAGCTCCATCTCCAACATCCTTCTACCAATATAACCACTATCCCTCCTCTGCACATGTCCAAACCATCTCAATCTGGCCTCTCTGACCTTGTCCCCAAAACAGCCAACCTGAGCTGTCCCTCTGATGTGCTCATTCCTAATCCTGGCCATCCGGGTCTCTCCTAAAGAGAACCTCAACATCTTCATCTCTGCTACCTCCATCTGTGCCTCTTTTCCTCACTGCTACAGTCTCTAACCCATACAGCATAGCTGGTCTCACTACTGTCTTGTACACCTTTCCTTTGATTCTTGCTGCCACTCT
>NW_018127920.1:6856642-6858625 GCF_001952655.1 Monopterus albus | reverse complement strand
CACTCTTCTGTCACACAACACTCCTGACACCTGTCTCCACCCACTCCAACCTGCCTGTACTTGCCTCTTCACCTCTTTCCTACACTCCCCATCACACTGGACTGTTGACCCCAAATACTTAAACTCCTGCACCTTCTTGACCTCAGGCCCCTGTAACCTCACTGTTCCACTTCCCTCCCTCTCGTTCATACACATGTATTCTGTTTTACCACGACTGACTTTCATTCCTCTTCTTTCCAGAGCAGACCTCCACTTTTCCAGGTGTTCCTCCACCTGCTCTCTGCTCTCACTACAGATCACAATGTCATCCGCAAACATCATTGTCCAGGGAGATTCCTGTCTGACCTCATCTGTCAACCTGTCCATCACCATAGCAAACAAGAAGGGACTCAAAGCCGATCCTTGATGTAGCCCCACCTCCACCTTGAACTCCTCTGTCTGACCTACAGCACATCTCACTACTGTCGTACTCCTCTCATACATATCCTGAACTACTCTGACGTACTTCTCTGCCACTCCTGACATTCTCATACAGTACCATAGCTCCTCTCTCGGCACTCTGTCATACGCTTTCTCTAAAACCACAAAGACACAATGCAGCTCCTTCTGACCATCTCTATACTTCTCCATTAACCTTCTCAGAGCAAAAATTGCATCAGTAGTGCTCTTTCTGGGCATGAAGCCATACTGCTGCTCACAGATATCCACTTCCTTTCTTAGCCTAGCTTCCACTTCTCTTTCCCATAGCTTCATTGTGTGGCTCATCAACTTTATATCTGTAGTTGCTACAACTCTGCACATCACCCTTGTTCTTAAAGATTGGCACTAGAACACTTCTCATCCATTCCTTCCATCTTCTCTGCACACTCTCCTCACTTGTTAGCACCTTTCCATCTCTGTCTTTAAGATTCTTAACAGAACACAAGGGTTAATCACCCTTATCTGTTGCGCATCCTTCCCATCTCTATTTCTCTGTCTTGTTTCTCTGTCTCGCTAATCCGTACAAGTCCTTCTCACCTTCCCTCATGTCTAACCTGGCATACAACTCATCATATGCTTTCTGTTTGGCCATTGCCACCTCCCTCTTCACTCTGTGCTGCAATTTCTTGTAATCCTGTCTACTGTCTTCAGTCCTTTTACGCCCCACTTCTTTTTAGCTAGCCTCTTCCTCTGAATGCTGTCCTGTACTTCTTTGTTCCACCACCATGTTTCCTTATCTTCTTTCCTCCTTCCAGATGACACACCTAGCACCTTCCTACCGGTCTCCCTGATCACGTCTGCTGTAGTTTCCCAGTCATCTGGAAGTTCTTCCTGACGCGCCGTGTATGGCTCACAGTAGTGATGGCCATGGAGGCATAGGCGCACTGGGGGCGCATGGAGTGTGTGTGTGAGTGTAGACAGAGCAGCGGTGTCGTGCTGTGACGAAGTGGGGGAGGGACATCATGTCACCCTGCGCGGCGTGCGCGGGGGGAGAGACGACTAGTGGGGAAAAGTGTGTGCGTGTGGATCATGAACATCCAGAGACAGAGAAGGACAGCTGTCTGGAAACTGCTCTTTATCCCACAAGTGGTGGCCCTGAAAAGGGCCGTTGTTTTCAACACATGGATCACACACGTTCCCCTCGCCCCGTCATTGTCGCCGCTGTTTGCGGGGGGACCTGGCCGGGGGTTTGGCCATGGATCGGCCGCTCGTCGCCCCGAGCGGACACGCCTGGCAGCATCCGGCGCGGGAAAAGAGGCGGGAGGGGGTGGAGCGGGGTCAGGCGGAGGGAGTTGCTTACGCCAGTCTGGTCATGAGGGGCGGGGTTGTTGTCGTCTCCGCCCCTGCGCTGCCTTACCAGCCACTAGCTGTAAGTGAGAGAGGGCCTCCTGGAGGTGCAGCCCAAAGAGACCGTCTGTGCTGACAGGTCCTTCCAGCAGACTCTTCTTGATCTGCTCTGGCATCCGGGACATGTGCAGCCACATATTGCGCTGCACCATCCTG
>NW_018127920.1:6855970-6856567 GCF_001952655.1 Monopterus albus | reverse complement strand
CAGTCTCCTCTGCGGCCTCTGCGGGGAGGGCCCTGCACTGAGAGGCGAGGGAGGGCACAGACAATGAGAGGAGGGCAATGTTGTTCAGAGCAGCCCTAGCCTGCGAGGCGCACTGATGAATGCAGTCTGTGAGCCGAGCGATGACCTGGTCTCGGGGCAGCGGGGGAGTCGGCTGCTGACTGCCAAGGAACACTGCCTTGGGAAGCAGGATGGCGGAGACACTGGGTTCCAGTGATGGGACAGCGGGGAACCCAAGGTCGGTCATCCTCTCAACTCTGGTGAACAGTCCAAAGCGGGCGACCGGAGCCCGCAGGCCCCCAGGCCGCTCTTGTGCCTCGGCCAAGAGGGGCTGAATGGCGGGGAACCTGGGCCAGATTGGGGAGGGCTTGCACAGCTGCTCCACCTTGTAGTAGTCCCCCACCATGTCTGAGGGAGCAGGGGGTGGGCTGGCCTCAGGGACGGAGATGCCTTTTCGTCCCGCAGCCTTGGCGATAATCCAGGGCAGGTCGTGGAGCAAACCACCGGGCGCCGGAGGCTGGCTGGTGGGTGGAGCAAGATGCTCATGCGGGGAAAAACCACCTCCGCCGATCTCCCCGT
>NW_018127920.1:6847269-6855592 GCF_001952655.1 Monopterus albus | reverse complement strand
AGCTAAGGCCGCAGTGACATCTATACTACTGCTGCGGATGTATTTGAGGACAGCCCAGTGCAGGGCACAGGGCGTGAAAGAATCTCTTCAGGACTGCACATGCGTGAGGGATAAACCCAATAGCGACAGCTCTTAGAGGGCGAAGCCTATACGAAATAGAACTTGGGAAGTCTCTGGTGCTGATGGAAGCTTTTATTACTCCTAAGAGCATTTTTTTGCATTATCTTTCCTGAGAATCACTAGTGGTGTTGTGTACGCCACCCTGATGTGGATGGGAATAAGTCTGTTAATTATTTCCAAGGAATTTCTCTGTAATCCTCTCTCTGCTTCATTCATATTTACTACAATATTTTAAAACTAAGACTGCTCAAAGTTTGACATCCCTGTCTCTCATCCTTTCCTGTCCTTTACTTCTACCAGGGCGCAGGAGTCACAGTTTTAAGGTTCACTAGCGTGATTAATGTCTTTGCAGTAGGCGACATGCAATTTTCAGAGAAAGTCTGTGACTGGTTTCTGTTACTTTGAAGAGTGTACTTTGAACGGAGACAACATTCATGCCCTGAAGAAGCATCTCATATTGTATGATATCACACACATGATCATCCACCTCAGGTCAGCAGCGCACAGAATTGATGGACAGTCGGCTGTGTACAGACTGTGCGGTGGTCTGACTGACTTTACCTACTACTATAATTAATACTAGTATTTTTTGTACATTTTATTTGAACCCATTTTTGTTTTTTGACAGTTATGGGCAGTGCAACATTATCAGCTACCATGTGAATAAGAAGAGTACCAGCAACATATATATAAAACATATAACTATATATAATTTTAAGGAATCATGATTTATATGTCGATCATATATAAAATTGTGGTGTCAGATCTGTCCAATCAGCTGAGAAATGGACTAGAGACTCAATTGTCTGTCTTTGTTTTATTAATTCAGCTGAATGGTCATCACCAAAGTGTACAGTGTATGACAAAGAGTAAAAGATACATTCTTTATAGACACAGCAAACAGGATGTGGAAGAAAAGGCACAAGGATGTGGAGACAAACCTGCATGGCAAAATTCACCAACTAATTACCTTTAACAAGAATTTTGCTGGCATTCGTCTCTACAAATATAACATATATCAAAACACAATCTCAATATTAAAGTTAACAATTTCTGAATTTATACATTTATACACTATACGCTATATAAAAGTCACAAAACATGTATCTTATACACTGGCCCAAGCCTCTAAATTCAAATGGAGGGAAGATGTAAATGTATAATGTTAGACAAGCAGCTCAATAAATAATTGCCTTACCAGATGTATGTGGAAGAACTTGAATGGTCTGCACAGGACCCCCCCAACACCATGTGGACAGGTAGAGACTGGGGCAGAATGTTAATTTTATAAAATTCAATAATGCTGTATTACATTAAATGTAATAAATATAATTTTTGTAGTCTGTGGTCCTCAGTTCCTACACTGCAAATGATGGTTGTTTGATTTTATTTAAAACACCAAACTTTAAGTTTTTCAATTACTTCTATGATTAAACTTAAATCCATAATACAATACCCTATAGTAATACTGTATTAGGAAATACTAAATCTAAATTTATACTATAGTAAAAGAAAACTAAACAATATTTTAAAGAAATAATAAGAAAGGAAAGACACAAGTTCATTAGCGTTTATGTTGCATCGCTGCTCACTAAGGAAAGTGGTAAAAATAGGGAATAAATGCGCGCACACACACACACACACACACACACACACAAACATATTGTACTGATCCTGTGATCAGGTTGTTAGTAAAATGCTACAGTAATACTGTAGAAGTTTTGAGGACTTAGCAGAAAATATTAAATAAACTGAATACTTTATTACATTAATACTTTTGTAAAGCTTTATTTTGGAAAACACTTTGGTTTAAGTAGTTAAATGAGTTAGTTATTGGTAGGCTAATTTTATATTTCATAGGCCTGATTTAAAACATTTTTTGTATGTGTAGATTGTGGATTTAAAAGTGCACCTTAGTAGTTATTTATTGAATATTTAAATTGGTGGAGTAGTAATAGGCCTTTTAAGAGCAAAGTAATGAGAGAGAGATTGATTTTCTGTTGTCCTACAGTTATGACTGACATTGAAGTAATCATGTGAAATAAGGATAATAATCACCTTTATTTGGCCAAGTATGTTACGCACACAAGGAATTTGTTTCCGGTACAGAACTGAGGCAGCCATTTGTGGCGCCAACTCACATCGATGGCTCTAACCATCGGGGGCAACGTGGGGGTTCAGCATCTTGTCCAAGGACACTTCAACACGTGGATTGCAAGCACCATGATTCGAACCTCCAACCTTGCGGTTGGGAGACAACTCCTCTGCCCACTGAACCACAGTCACCCCCGGTATGGAAGAAGTTGTTATGCTTTCACCCATGATCTAAAGTAGTGATAAAGTTTAGCTGCTGACTGATACTGGGACAACATACATCATCCTAGTATTACAGTGGCAGCGGGTTTGTGGGCTGTTTGTGTGAGTTCTGTCGAGGAACTAAGGAGCTTCTTCTACTACACACTTTCCCATTCAATTAAATGGGAAAGTGTGTCCAGACTTTTGACTGGTAGTGTAAACGGATATGCAGTTACAGTGAGTGTGGGCAGGTTTGTGGAAAGTGAACATTAGTCTGTAGTTGAATGGGCCGCTGCATCTAGTCCCCATGTTCCCCTGCCTCTGAACAGCCAGAATAACTTAATCACTTACTGCAGAAGACATTTACTATGTTTCACTGACTCTTGTCTTAAATTCATTTCTTTCTCAACCTCAGTTTTGAATGCATCCCTTCTCTGCTGCTCTTCTGCCTTCAGCTCTTTTGAAAGCCTGCATTTCTCTTTCTCTGAGGCCTTTTTTGCTTTTCTGAACATTTTTAAGGTGTAGTGCCCTCCACCATTCTGCACAATTATTGTGCTAATTTTCTCCAGGAGCTGCTCAGTCTGCTCCTGATCTTTCACCAGGTTGTTGAAGACGTGATATCGCCCGTAGCAAACCTCAATCAGCTCTTGGAGCTCTTCACTCTTGGAAACAAAGTTTTCAATAGTTTGTTTCTTCAGTTTGTCACCATGTGTAAACAACACCAATGAGTATTTAGCTGCCTCCTTTCCAAATGTACTTTGAATCATCTTGACAGTGTCTCTCTCCTCTTTTGTGAACCTGCCCAACTGAAGAACCACCAGCAAGACATGGGGACCAGGAGCAGACAGAGACATACATGTCTTGATCTTCTTCAGTATTTCTTCTTGGGTGAAATTAGTGTCAAACAGCCCCGGAGTGTCAATGACGGCAATGTTTCGACCCTGAACCACTCCGTCAACTCTCTTACATTGAAATGTCCAAGAAGAAGAAGACAGGTTAGAATCAAATGCTTCTCTTCCCAAGATGGTGTTTCCTGCTGCGCTCTTCCCTGCTCCCGTCTTCCCCACCAAAATAATCCGGAGTTCATCACTCTTCTTCTGCTTTCGAGATCCTGTAGAGATAAAACAGCAACATTTTGTATTGAACTTCAATGCAGGTTTGTGCTGAACATGTTTATTGATCAAAAATCAATAATTTTTTGTATTTCCCAGGATGTCAAGCAGCAAACATTTAAACTGATTTCTTATAGATATGTACAGTAGTTATTTAAGTGATGGCACCTCAATGTAACAAGTTACTTATTATCAACATCATCATTGTTGTATTTATTTATGCATTAGAATGGAAATGTACATCTTACATTAAATATATGTTTTTAATCATTTTTGAACAACTACAGTCTCTGGCACAGATGAATTTGCTTTTCTTGTCCTACAAATACTACAAACCATGAAGTGATTGAGTTTACTACCATATAGGATAGAAGAATAGCAGAAAATCATCATATTTAAAAGCTGGTCCCATAAATATTACATTTTTTATGTTTAAGTCATTTTGCAGTAAAAATTATTTAAACTACTAAAACGTAGTTATAGAAGTAGTTCCATTTGACTAATTGTTTCTGCTCTAATGAGCTACATAACACTATACATGGCATTATAGTTTTTAAGCCTTGTATTCACCTCTAAGTAAACAGTAACTATAGCTGCCATGCAAATATAATAGAGTCAAAAGTATATTTCTCTCTGAGTAGTTGCATGAAATAGAAGGTATCTCTACTCTGTACTTAAATGCAATACTTGAGTAAATATACTTGGAACAAAGTTCAACAAATAAGAACTTTTAGGTTTTGATCTGCCACAATCCAGAATCTATTTGTATTATATTTGGTGACAATCTTAAAGACTAAAGCTGATGGTATTCTATACTGTTATATTATATTACTGTCCATAAATCTCATATTGCATAATCAAACCAACAATGAATTCATCTCCTAATAAGGATTACATGTATATCCAAAGTCATATATCTTCTACCTCTATGCTGTGGAGCTCCACTCTTGTCTAAAAACTATTAAAAACATATCAATGAGCTGCACTGTTGCACTGGCTGACATGTTCCTTCATTACCGTGAATTTTAGTTTATGTTGACTCAATGCCACATAGTCTGTCCTGCTGCTGCAAATACTCTCTAGACCACAGAATGTGGACTAAATCACTGCTGAAAATAGTCACCAACAAATGCACAATTTCTTCTTTTTAGGCTGACATTTGACTGTAGCCACCAGGTTGTAGTAAAATACGGAGCCTTTTCCTAAAATGAAAAGCTGTTTATATAGATTTAAGTCTTCAGGCACACCCAATGGACTGACAGCCACAGAGTAGAGAAGTCAGGAAGTGTTGAGGCTAACTGCTGATTTGAGAATTTGAAGATGAGAGTAAATATCCTTTGATGCAGTGTGGTCTGTTGCAGCACAAAAATGAACATTTTCTTTTATCCTGCTTACACTAGCTGATTTTACCCTCGTCTGTCTGTTTTCTGATTTACTAACTTCTGTCACTCCAAATCCTGCCACTCCCATCTGCCCTGCATTAACCCCAGCCTTCCCCTCCTTCCCAGTTACCAGATTTCCATGCCCTCCTGTTCACCTGTCACCTGTTTCCTTCATTAGTCTAATAATACTGTTGGTGTTTCATTCATTCGAGCCATTCTCATTTCCAGGGCATCGAATGCTGACATTTTGTCAGGTACCTTTGATGTCTGTATGTGACATGTAGGGTTTCCTTCTTTGTTGCACAGAGATGCTAAAGTACACCCTTGGCATTTTCAAGTATATAAATAGAGAAACCTTTTAATCAGTGAGTGTTTTAACCAAACCCCCTAAACCTAACCATGACATTTTAGTTGCAAAATGTAGTTTTTCTGTATAAATCCAACATGTTTACTGATGAAGTACCTTTGGTGTCTCCAACGGACACAGGTAGGTTAACACTGTTTTCTACTGAAAACCATGTGTGTCTCCCACTGACTCCAAAGGTACCCTTCAGCATCAGTACGTCACACTGTATCTGATGCCCTAAGATGAGAATGGATTGTTCATTCCCAGTTGGACTGTCTACATTTCAGTCTACCTTTTGTAGTGAACCATGACAGTTTCTCCTATTTCATAGAAATGAGATAGAAACAATTCAAATAAATGAATGTACAGAATCCACAAATACAGTTTAGCATAATTTATTATCATTCACTAACAAGTAGTCATGGGCAGCACATTAATGATTTCATATTATGTTATACAAATATTATACACTCATGAAACTATTAAAGATGCAGTATAATACAAGCTGATTAGCTCTACCTATTTCTGGTACAAATAATTTCAGTTACATACAAAATGTGATCATGAGAATCAATTATTTGCATAGATCTTATTAAGAAGCAGTTACAGATTACTTGGATTTCTTTCTGTCCTCACTGCACATGACACCTGTCTGAGATTTTCAGCGATAAAGCACCAATGCCAGCTCCAACAGCTGCTCCAGCTGCGATTCCAATTGCCATACCAATTGGACCTCCAACCACTCCAAGCAGACCTCCAACAGCAGCACCACAGGCTGTTGAGATAGCTATTACTGGAGCAACGATGAAGTCGTTTGATCTTTCAGCTCGAGCTCTGGCTGCATACTCGTATCTTACATGCACCTGTTTCTCCTTCTGGCTGTAGGCCTTGCCTGCATACCTGGCTCTCAGTGCATCTAGCTCTCTTTGCTTCTCTGCTTCCATCTCCTTTAGGAGCCGTTGTTTCTCCTTATTTATGGCTTCCTCTGCTTTCATGAACATTTCGTTTGTGTAGTAACTCCCACCATTAGCCATGGTCATCTTGTCAATTTTTTTCAGGAGCTGATGGGTTTGTTCAGGGTCTTTGATTTCATTGTTGAAGACATGGTATTGACCATAGCAGTTTTGAATGAATGCTGTCAGGTCAGCATTCTCTGAAATATAACCCTCAATGGTCTGCTTCCTCAGCTGGTCTCCATGAGTGAACAACACCATTGTGTAATTAGCTGCAGCTTCACCAAAAGTGGTCTGAATCATCTTGACTGTTTCCTTCTCCTCCTCGGTGAACCTGCCCAACTGAAGAACTACCAGGAAGACGTGGGGACCAGGAGCGGACAGAGAGATGCACATCTTGATCCGCTTCAACACTTCTTCTTGGGTGAAATTAGTGTCAAACAGTCCTGGAGTGTCAATGATAGCAACCTTTCGATCTCCAACAACCCCTTTGGCTTTGTGGCATTCTGATGTCAAGGAAGACGGAGACAGTTCCGATTCAAATGCTTCTCTCCCCAGGATGGTGTTTCCTGCTGCACTCTTCCCCACACCTGTCTTCCCAACTAGAATGATCCTCCTTTCATCTGTGTCCCATGTGAACCCTGTCAGACAGAAATACACCATTCATCATATAAGTGCATTGTCAGAGGCTGCACAAGCACATGGCCCATCACAGGAGAGCCAACCCCAGTGGACCAGAGTCAGCAGTCCACCTCCACCCGAAGGACAAAGGGCATTCTTTTGAGGACAGTGAAGTCCAGATCCTCTCCAGAGAACACCACTGGTTTGAGAGAGGAGTCAAGGAAGCTATTTTTGTCCAAATAGAACACCCCTCTCTAAGTAGGGGTGGTGGACTAAGACACAACTTGTCATCCATCAACAACTCTGTGTTGAAATCTCTACCCAAACATTTCCACCCTAATTCACACCAGGACAACAGGTGTCAGTCCACATGTCAGGGTTCAAAGACAGGTAACGACTCTCACCGATACCAGACCCAAGTAACCCAGTCATTAGAGGACATTGTTGAGTCTGAAAACTCAGATGAATGTTTTATTTTCTTAAATGTCTATCTACTTTTTCTGGCAGGAACAAATCTCCATAATTATGTCTGTGTCCTGTGGTAGATCATAATAATGAACAGGACAGTGATAATGTTGAAGACTAAAAAGACTGTCCTGACTGCTGGAGACATCTTGTTGCCATAACATGATAATATTCGTCCTAATATTAGCAACTACACAAGTACTTAGACCGATCATCATTATTAATGAAGAGTTCATTGTTCTTTATTAATAATGTTTTTCTTAAATAATGTGTCAATAGAACACAGTCACCATTAATGGTAGTACTAACATCTTTTCCCTACCGTGACAAGTCAAAATGTTGGCTGTGAAAAGGTTATAAAAGTTTTGAATAGTAATTACCTGGAAGTAATTAGTATGTGTTTGAGCTCGTCTGTCCTGTTTTTCATGCTCAGCAGCTAAACTACTATTAATGAGCTGCAAAGAAGTACAAAGTAAAAACCCACCGTTTTTATTCAATATTACTGTAACTCTAAGCTTGTTTTTCAATATTACATATGATATGTGATAATATATATTATATATTATCACATATCATATGTACATATGACCAACGATTGTTCCCCCTTCCAAGATGAGCCCAGTCACCTGCCTGAACGACTACAGGCCAGTGGCACTCACTCCAATCATCATGAAGTGTTTTGAGAGAGTGGTCCTGGCCCACAGTCAGAGCAGTATACCGGGCACCCTGGACCCCCTGCAGTATGCCTACCGGCCCAACAGGGCCACCTCAGATGCCATCGCGGCTGCCCTCCACTATTCCCTTTCTCACCTGGAAAATGGAGATTCCTACATCAGGATACTCTTTGTTGACTACAGCTCCGCCTTCAACACAGTTGTCCCCCACAAACTCACCCATAAACTGTCCACACTGAGTCTGCACCCCACCCTCTGTGACTGGCTCCTGGACTTTCTGACTGGCAGGCCCCAGACTGTCAGGATTGGCAATAGGACTTCAGCCAGCATTGTTACAAACACTGGCACCCCACAG
>NW_018127920.1:6836539-6846821 GCF_001952655.1 Monopterus albus | reverse complement strand
GCACTACTGCTATGGACTGCAAGCGCCTGCAGAGAGTGGTAAAGACTGTGGAGAAGATCACCAGGACTCCACTGCCCTCTCTGCAGAGCATTTACCACCGCAGGGTGCATAGGAAAACTGCTTCCATCCTCAAGGGCCCCACCCACCCCCAGCATGGACTATTCATACCCCTACCCTCCGGTCGAAGGCTCAGGAGTGTGAAATGCAGGACTCCTAAACTGAAAAACACTTTCTTTCCAACTGCCATCAGACTCTTGAACAGCTGACAGGAGTCTATAATCAGGAACTACTTCATATAATTCCACTTGTACTGTTTACATTCTCAGTTTGCACATGCACAATTGCACATTCATTGCCGACTGTTGTACATATTATTATTATACTTTTATTTTATTCCTTTTCACTGCTGTTTTTTTCTTTTGATATTGTATATACTACTATTTATCTACTATTTTAGACTGATATTGTTTGGCATTCATTGTGGACAGCAAAGTAAGAATTTCATTGTGCAGGGAAATGTGTTTCCTTACTGTACATATGACAACAAACGCTTTGAATCTTGATTCTAATGCATACATCAAAAACTCAGATGCATATATCTAGCTATTTCTTCGTGTGTGGTGTGTATCAAACTAAAGGACACTACTCATGTAATCTGACACTGCTCACTGCTGCCATCCTTCCTTCACTGCCCCTTAATCACTTCTTCTTTTCTTTTCTTCCGCCATCCCTCTCTATTCCACATGCTTTTCACTGGCTAAATGGTGATCGCTGTAAACCGACCACTCTTTCTTCTACCCCCACATCATTCTGTACATTGCAAAGTGTCTTCTTTTGACAAGTTTCTAGAAAACGCATGTCAGCAAAGCTGTTGAAACTAATAACGCCATCAAGGGTAGGATGGCTAACAAGGAGCTGTCTCAATGTTTAGAAATGCTCCATCCATTTGGCCACATGCATTCAATTTTGGACATTGCTTTTGATCGATACTCTTGTGTGACTTTGCACCACCTCTCGTCTGTCAATCAAATAAATCACCAAAGCGGATGGTTATGCTGTCAGACAAGAAGGATCCTTAGTGCTGGAAATTCTACACTTTCCTTAAATCAGAAAAGGGTTTTCTTATGACTGTTCAATAGGCTACGTTTCAATAATAGTTATGCACTGTAACAGAAAATACTGTATGTTGAAGAACATTTAATAAAAGTTTGACAGTAATAAGTGTCAAGATCTGTTGTGAGGTTTAGGCTGCCAGGTTTTAAATGTATTTTAGGACTTTTCAGTTTTATTGCACAGTTTAAAACATTTTTAGAGCCCAAAATCAAAAAGTAATAAGTTACATTACTTTGACCCAATAATTATAATAACTCCATTACTTATTACATTTTTGACAGGGTAACTAGTAATCTGTAACCTTCTGTAATGTGCTAGTTTGGGCCCCCTGGAAAACTGCTGAAGCCCTTGAGAAGTAGCCACACACCATCCAGTTAGAGGTGATCAGTCATGTATGAATCAGTGCTTATCAACAAAGTTTCACAGTGAATTGATTATAGTGAATCATCACTGTCACTAACAGAATCCTTACTGGTGACCGAAAGTTCATCTCACTCACCATTCACAGTATCTTTTTAAAACTTATTCAAAGACAGAAATGATCATAATCTGATAACTGAAAAGTAAATAACAGGCTGCTTTACTATTAACTTATATGCAGGGCTTCTATGGCCTAGCTGTGTACTGAACTGAATCTAATAGCTTGCTCCACAAATGCACTGAATTGATAATGTTTGCTTACTGATGACATACTGAAACGCATTTGAACAGGAAAAAAGGGAACTGCCTAGTCAGTGACTATGAATCTTTCAAATAAACAAAATTAACTTCTGAAATAAGAATCACAAGACAGCCATGTTGATAAGAAATAGAGATAGAACAATCTAATATTAATCAGCCTTCCAGCAAATTCCTGCCATGTCCCAAAATGCTGAAGTGTTACAGGGTCATTTATAAAAAGGTCATTACTGTAACCCTTTATAAAACACTGCTCAGCAGCATAGATCACACTGTAATAGAAAACCAAACTGTACTTTGTCTCCTATCTTTTACCCTTCTAACCCAATAATTTCACATTAATCACTTAAATACAGTCATTCAACGTAATTGTTCTCCAGCTTTATAATTTGTTTTAGAAGGGCTGACAATTTGATGCTTGACTGTAAAAGTCAATACTGCAAAACAAATGTATGTAAAAGTAATTAAAAAGAAGGATGTGTTAATAAAGTAATCTATGCTACTGCTGGAATATAAATTACTTTCTAATAATTAAATTTCACCTTTACAGAAAAAAAACACCAGATTCTTACCTTGGTAGTCCATTTTGAAAAGCCAGAAGCCAAAGGGAGTTTGTCTTTCTGTGTCTTGTCATGTATGAATTTGTTTTCCTGGCTCTTGTCATTATATTAACCTGCATACCTCCTTCTCACGAGCACCCCCACCCCCACGCTAGAGTGGAATTTCTGACCACAAAGCAGCACAGCAGGCTTTTGTCATCACATTGCATGTGACATGCCACATTAAATACTCTCATTTAATGAAGATGTTTCATATGTTTTACATATGAAAATAAGCTCATAACAATCAAGAATGTGTGAAGGATCCAGTAGAGATATATTTATTTTAATCTTTCATCATTTATTTTCATCTTCTGAGTTTACTGGTCTGCTCTGTACACAGGCAAATGCCAATTTAAGGGTAATGAAGAACTTCAGGTGGGATGTGGTTCGTCCTAGTTTGCAACAAAGCTGGACCTCATCACACTATTTTGAATTCACTGAACTTAAGTTTCAAGGTTGCCTAGTTGGAACAATGAAACACTGTGTGTTCATAGTTCAGTCAACAACTGGAAGCTGAAACTCCAGTTTGGGCAGATTTGTGTGCCACATTTTAGCATACGAGACGTTAAATTGATTGCAGCCTGCTGTTGTTATACTAAAGAAAAGAACATAGATTGATTTTTATGACAAGTGTAACTCTATTGGGCATGTTTACAGGAATTAATAGTGATAATAAGAAACCCACTTTTACCTCCACTTTGCTGTAGCCTGTTGTGTTTAGAGTGACAAAGCTTAGTAAGACTTTCCAGGTACTGAAGACTGAAATTTCACTTTAAGTTTATGTTTTTCACGTTACTACTAGGGCGGTAATGGTTGTGGTTAGCACTCTTGGCTCACAGCAAGACGGTTCTGGGTTCAAGTCCTGAGAGGGACCTTTCTGTGTGGAGTTGGCATTTTCTTCCCATTCCTGCGTAGATTTTCTCCAGGCAAGGCAAGTTTATTTAAATAACACATTTTCATGTACAAAAGCACTTAAAGTGCTTAACACAATGCACACAAATAAATAAAACATTAAAATACATGCACTGATAAAACATTAGAATATGAGTTAGATTAAAACATTAGATGCAAATTACAACCAACAATTACATAATAGCACAAAGTGGCAACATGCAAGTGTAGTACTTTTAGTGTAGCTGTGGCAGAGTGTGGATTCTTACTGTTTGCATTATATTTTGTACCCCTTTACTTCAGTCTTCCTAAAACTAACCTCTGAGTCATTTACACCAGAGGTGGACCAACTTTCTTCTGGAAATTTTTAAACTATATTTTTCTGCAGAGGGCCACGTAACAAATCTGCCACAGCCTCAGGAGCCACACCCATGCAGTTAAAAATGCCCCTGGATAGGTCACAAGTCTATCACAGGGCTGACACTTAGAGACAGACAACCACCCACATGGGCAGTTAAGTCACCAATCAGCCTAAACTGCATGTCTTTGGACTTTGTGAGGGAAACAGAGTACCTGGAGAAAAGCTGCACAGGCAACATGCAAGCTCTGCATGGAGAGGCCTCAGGTCAGCCCGAGCTCAAACCTGGAATGCTCTTGTTGTGAGACCAATGTGCCAACTGCTGTGCTGCTACTCATTCACATATCTTTCTTAATACAGAAGCATAGATTATATCTGTCAGGTTTCAAATGTTACAATTATCCATTTATATATAAATGACTGTGCTTGAACAAGTGTATAAATCAACACTGTAACAGAAATGCATACTTTAAAAAAGGCACTATGCTCCATGCAAATTAAAACAAAAAAAAAAAGAAGAAGTCTGTGCATGAATCGTCATTTTTCATTTAGCCTACAGATTATATAGTGTCAAAAAGAAAACAAGGCAGCTTATGTTTTGTTCTGTGTCACAGTCAGTCCTTTCTTTGAGGCACACGCAAGAGACTTGGTTTTCCTTCTCACATTTGTAAAACTGAAAATAATATAGGTAATTACCATAAGACTCAGGAATACAAAGTACATATACCCTCCTGTGAAAATATATATTTACACATAGTTAAAATGGTCTATCCTCACCACTCCCCATGCCTTCATGGTGCTAAAAATGCACACCACTGGTTACTTAACATCAGTTTTTCTTATTATCCATGCTCTTATCAATAGGATTAATTATTTTAACAAAAGCTATGTCTGTGCGTGTGTGTGTGTGTGTATTGATATGTTATTTCTGGAGTCTGAATACAGACAGGTGATTGAACAGCTGGCCCTGTGATGTGGTGGCAACAACCTGGAGCTGAATACACTCAAAACAGTGGAGATGACAGTGGACTTCACCCCCCCCCACCATACTTGGCAGCACTGTATCAGCAGTAAAGTCCTACAAGTTCCTGGGCTCCACTATCTCCCAGGATCTGAAGTGGATGTCCAACATCAGGACCATCAAGAAGGCACAGCAGAGGATGTACCTCCTGTGCCAGCTCAAGTTTGACCTGCCCCAGGAGCTGCTGATACAGTTTTACAGAGGAATCATCGAGTCTGTTCTCTGCATCTCCATCACTGTCTGGTTTGGCTCAGCAACCAAACAGGACAAGAACAGACATCAGTGGACAGTCAGGACTGCACAAAAGATCATTGGTGTGAGCCTGCCCTCCATGGAAGTCCTGTACACCTCACGGGTCAAAAGGAGGGCGAAGAAGATTTCTGCTGACCCCTCACACCCTGGACACAAACAGTTTGAACTCCTTCCCTCTGGATAGCATTACAGGTCACTGTATGCCAAGACAACCAGGCACAAGGCCAGTTTCTTCACCTGGGTCATCACTGTTATTAACAGCAAATCCATGTACAGGATAATATCAAACACCGCTGTGCAATAATTTGTAAATAAAACCATTGTTTATCGTTATCTGAAAACTTTTCTTCACATTGTATATATACATAATCATCACGTTTGTCTCTTCTTTTTTCTTTTCACATTTTTTCCTATTTGAATACATACACTTAACTTGTTGCCTTACAAAAGCACATTGAGAGCCACTGTCCTGGAGTCAAATTCCTTGTATAATCAACATACGTGGCCACTAAAGCTGATTCTGATTCCAGCTTTTCTGAATGTGACAAAATGTGTGTAACAAACAATGAATACACTGTTGAGCCAAAACATTAGGACCAGTGCGAACACTGACCATCTACTGCTATACACTGTGATGTGCTGTGTGTCCAGTGTTTGTATTTCCTTGGACCCTGGGCCCTCTTCTGGCTACTTAGGTTCTCACCACTGCCATCTGTCCAGCAACTGGCCCTTGTCATAGTCACTTGGGTCTTTACACCTGCCGCTGACTACAAGAACCAACTGTTCACTTTCTGATATATTCTAGACAAGCACAATTCTTACAAGATTGTCAGGCTAGGTCTATGAGTGGTTGTAATGTTTTGACTCATCGTGTATATCTGAGTGCACATGTAAAGTTTTGAGCAGGAGCAGAACAGATCTGCTCGCATTTGCATGTGACTAATCTGTCAGCATAAGCTCCTACAGTGTCTTGATGTGTTTGTTTTGTTTCATGCATCTGGGTTGGTTGCCCCAAGCCACTGCTTATGGGAAGAAGCCTTGAAAAGCTTCAGAAGACATGTTAAAAATATGACAACAATGTTGTTTAACTTGTTTGACTGACATCGGAACGTATCTTGATGTGTTGACAGATGCTGCTGTCAAACTTTCTTTTCTTTATGTCTTTCTAGCTCTTGCTTTAAGTTCAGGTTCATGTATGCTTCTAACCATACATCAATATTAATTGTATTCTTTTCCTCTATGAAATTGATGTTTTTTTCCTCAGGTCAGCAATGCCCTTCAGCGACTCCTGCCTTTGTTTGTCCTGAATGTTTGCTGAGCTGAAGCCAAACTGCAATAAAGATATGACAAGTATGAAATGTGAGGAAAAAAAAACTACTTTTCTCCTTGTTAAAGGGAACTGACACTACCAGCTGTAAATACTGTAGCTGCTCCCTAGTCATGTCCTGTAATTGATAACATGCTAAAGATAACAGGTGCTGTAAAAATCCCACAATAATTCCTAATGAGCCATTGACTTGACTGCATGAAACAGTTCAGCTCCTACATGGTGACGTTCCAATAAGTGCCCACTCGATGTCAGTATTGTCTGAGGATTACAAAAATCCCACCAGCTGCTGAATTTGCTTTTCCATCCACATACAGACACTCACACACACAGTTGTGATTCCATCACTTCAGAGAACTTTACCGTGACTCACATTCATTTCCTGGAGACTTGCCCGAACCTTAAACCAAGTCGTCACCCTAAAATTGAATGATTTACATTATGGGTAACAGAATCTGGTCCTCATAAGGAAAGCAAATCCCAACAGTGAGTGTGTAAACAGAATTTTGTCCCCACAATACCAGATTCACACACACATACAAACAGACAGTGCCCTTTCAAGAGTCAAGTGTTCAGTAGTTACATTTTGTAATTGTCTTTTTGTGAGAATGATTGGCTGTCCATCTGCCCTCTGTTTCAACATGACATGCCCACTAGATCCCAAATTAATTTTCAGGCTCACTGATTGCTGAATGATTTACTCTACCGCTGTGCACAGTGTGCATAGCCCAAGTATGGCAGCCTTATGAAACAAATCTAATACAGGCAGCATGTGGGTTTATTACCTGTCACTCATTTAAAGAGCAGAGGATTTATATTTGATGGCAATCTAAACCAAACAACATATTAAGATATGCTTTCCCCTAGGTATACAGTGGGCCAGGGGAGAGTGTTTAAAACAGATGAAAGGTGTAAGAGTAGACAGTTAAGGTATTAAGCATTTGCATACTGGGACATTTCACAATTGGCAAAGTCTGTGTGCATTTGGGGGAAGGGAGGGGTGTTGAGTAATAGTAGAAACACCTCTCAGTATAACATAATTGGAATAAACAGAAATATAACAACCATAAAATTAGTCTGTGGGAGGTTTCTTCCATTAAAGGGAGTTTTTCCTCCCTGCTGTCACCACGTTCTGCTGAAGAGGGATTTGTTGGGTTTTCCTTTATAATAATAGTGATAATAGTAAAGTCTAGACCTTACTTTGTAAAGTGTCCCGAGATGACTTTTGTTGTGATTTGGTGCTATACAAATAAAATTAGATTTGATTTGATCATCATGAGTGATTGAAACCAACTATTACACCTAAGTAGCATGTGACACCTAATCTAAATCATCCTGTATCAGAGGCACCACTGAGATATTTTTTATATCATTGGTCCTGTTGTACTGCTGAGTTCCAGATGATTATGCCTGCACATTATTACTATGTGATAGGAATGTGTCTTGCAGTCCTGGTGTCAGTGATAAATGAAGGGCCAGTCTGTTACTGACACTGCTCTGTGGGAATGTTGCTTCACCTGAAAGGTGAGTCTCATGTACCATGACTGTATTCTTGAAATATTCTAACCTACAATAACAGAAGTCCTGCAGAAAGGAAAGGAATAACAGATTAGCTGCTAGCCTCTGAGAGCTGGGGAGGGCTGTAGCTCCTGGGGGGCTTTGTCTGCTAGAGATTGGTCAGTTGTTCCCTCCAGGATGATGTAAGGGAAATGAATAGCCCCTTCAAAGTGCCGAGTCTCCCACTACACTGCAAATTGTTGTGCACATGATGACACACAGTACACTTAGACCCTCCTCTGCTTTTGGTGTAAAGTTTGAGAAAGTAGCCTCTAAGCTGTGGAGTGTGATGAGACTCCAAATGTCTCAGATAAACAGAAACCATAAGGCCATGTGGTTAGCCACACAGATGGACAGTGAGGACAGTCACTTGGCTCATTTAGAAGTTTCCTAATTGCTATTTTTGACTTGCATATGTAGTTCCCATCTATATCCAAGTGGTAAAAACAACCAGGGAATACTCACTTTCCTGAAAGCTTCAGTGTGTCAAACTTGACAGTAACACAAGAGTGAAAACATTCAAACACAGATGTCTCATATTAAACACAGAGCACTGAAGGTAAGTGAATTTTAATGCTGTTTTGATCACATTATTTTATCCTCTCATTTTTTCCACTCACCATACTTGTAAATGTAGCTCAGGGTGAAGTGCAAATTCAACTGCAGTTTCCCATATTGATTTGTTAGATGAGATTAACACTTGGGGAATTTGTCACATTCAATCAGTGAGGTAGTTTTGGGGACATCCTGTATTTAGGTGAGGTTGATGACATTTTGACCATACAATGTTTCTACCAGGAACTGAGCACAAAATCTCAGAGGAGCTGAAAAGGAAATAGTGGAGCTGCACAGCTGGAGTGGAACAGAGAGTGAGGAGAAAGGTATAAATCTTTCTTCTCTTCAGTAATTATGGGGAATGTAAGGAGTGTGAGGTGGCGCAATCCCAGGCACTTTACGATGAAGGAGCATCTCTGCACCCGGTGAACACTGAACTGTTGGCTATGACTCTGTGCCTATACTATTTATCCTAAGAAGCTACACATGCCATTATGTGTAAGCATTGTGGATGTTTATATTCTAGCAAAGGGAACTGCAGAGGTAGCATGTGGTGTTGTCTGCTCTGTTACAGCCAGACTGCAGACCCCACCGCCTTCATTGTAGTCTCTGTGGACTTTAACCATGTCTCCTGAATTGGTACATTACCCACCTTCTGACAGTTTGTCAGAAATTAAACCACTGGACCTACTGTATGCTAAAGTTCAGGATACATATTGTTCCACTCAGTAGGAAGAAGAGAGCTTCTAGGGCAGGTGATGAGGATCTGAAAGCAGCACAGAAGGAACTGAAGATGAGAATGGTGAAAGAACAAGGCCTACAGACTACAGCTCACAGCATATGGTGTAATTAGGTTGGGCCTACAGACTACAGCTCACAGCATATTCCATCTCCCTTCCCATGGCCCTTGTTCTTTTCTAGCCACCCCTCCTTCATGTCTGTCACCTGCAATGACCAGACTGCCAGCTCGTCACCCCACACAAAGTCCAATCAACTTAAATGTCCCTGGGATCCCTGACAAGACAGGCAGCACTGTGAGAATCATGTTCTTTAATTTCTCCAGTACAATCAACACCATCCAGCCCCTGCTGCTGAGTGACAAGCTGTAGTGAATGTTTGTGGATTCATCCACCACCTCCTGGATCACATACTACCTGAGGGACAGACTTCAGTATGTTCGAATGGGTAACTGTGTCAGGACAGTTGGTGAGGAGCACAGGAGCCCAACATGTGACAGTCCTGTCTTCTTTCCTCTTTGACCTGTATACCGCTGACCTCCAGTGTAACCCTGATACCCGTAACCTGCAGATGCTTTAAGATGATACTGTGATAGTTGGATGTGTGCAGGGGGAACAGGAGCTGGAATACAGAGACCCAGTGCAGCATTTTGTTGAATGTGTGAGATGAGCCACCTGCAGTTGAATGTGGCAAGACAAAGGAGATGTTGGTGGACTTTAAGAGAACAAGAATTCCATCAGACAGCATCACTGTTTTGGGAGAGAATGTGGAATTAGTGGACAACTACAAATTTATGGGAATCCACCTGGACAGCAGGAAATGGAACGCAGAAGCTGTATAAAAGAACAGCCTGAGCAGACTGTGTTTTGAGGAAGCTCAGACTCTTTTACCAGTCTCTTGTAACAAGTTCTTGCCATGTGGTGGAGGAGCAGCATCAGAGCCAGATAGGGTCAGGCTAAACAGGGTCATCAGGAAAGCTGGTTCTGTGCCTGGTGCTTGGCTGGAGGCACTGGAGACAGTGATGGAGAAGACAACACTGGACAAACTGCTGGCCATTTTGAGCATCTCATCCAACACTTACTGATGGAGCAGTGGATGCTTTCTGTGATAGGTTCACCAGGTTTACAAACAGCTTCATCCACCAGGCTGTGAAGATGCTGAACGCCGTCCATTATCTCCCCCCCCTGCCC
>NW_018127920.1:6823536-6836251 GCF_001952655.1 Monopterus albus | reverse complement strand
AAGACACAACAAACAATCAAACACTGGGCAGCTTGATGCGGCCGGTGACTGTTCATCAGAAACGTAGAGCTCCAGGGCCAGGGCTACCTGCAGAAAGGTACAGGGAGAGAGAGAGGACACACTACGGGAGAGAGGAGACACAAAGTTAGTGATGTGTAATGGTGGCATATAGAAAGAAGCATAGAGAGAGAGGAGAGGAGAGGGGAGGAGAGGAAAGAAACCCAGCCCAGAGCATTATGGGGGCCCCCAGCAGCCTAGGCCTATAGCAGCATAACTAAGGGAAGGCTCAGCCCTAACTATAAGCTTTATCAAAAAGGAACGTCTTAAGTCTAATCTTAAAGGTAGAGAGGGTGTCCGCCTCCCGAACTGAGACTGGGAGTTGGTTCCATAGGAGAGGAGCTTGATAGCTAAAGGCTCTGCCTCCCATTCTGCTTCTGTGGACTCTAGGAACCACAAGTAAACCTGCACTCTGAGAGCGAAGTGCTCTGTTAGGATGATAAGGCTCTATGAGGTCTTTAAGATATGATGGAGCCTTGTCATTAAGGGCTTTGTATGTTTGGAGAAGGATTTTAAATTCTATTCTGAATGTTACATATGCTATTTGCACCTCATCACCAACGCCCTGGTGATGCTGAACCATCTGACAATCTCCTATTATTGTTTGCACAACTGTCACTGACTGTACACAGTTTTGAGTCACAGGTTATTGGCTGTACCATTTTGATTTATCCTAATTATGTCAATCCAGTTCTTATTCTATTCTATTTTTTTCTACTATATTCTATTTTAGTTCCTAAATGTCAGGCGAAAGGCGGGGTTAAGAAATCTTCAATAACAAAATATATGACTGGAAAAAGTCTTTTATTTCATTGAAAGCCACAAGATGCAAAAAATGCAGGTGTTTTTTGAAATGTGTTAACTAATCTTATAATGAATGTCACTGCAGTTCTGCTTTCTGAGTATGAATGGTCATATGCAGTAAAAGACATAACAATATCCAAGCACTGTAAAAGGCTTTGCCACATACTCGGCAGACTGTACGAAACTTGCACAAGCTTCAAACTTCTAATTGAAGCAGTGTATGACTTCCTAACGGAACTCTTTTCCACAAACTGAACATAAAAAAGTGGTGAGGGCATCGTCTATGCTAATTTCACCCTCACACTCCATCATGCTGGTTCTAGCTGCTGCTCTGATTCTGTTATGTACTGATATCATGAGGCAGCTTTTCACCTCAACAGTAAATATCGTTATGTTTTAATATCATGTTCATTAACATGCATGAGACACTTTAAATCTGTTTTATGATTATTTTTTTTTTACATATTTATTTCACTCTCCTGTTTTATGGGTAGGTGTGTGTTGTGGGTGTGAAGAGAGGAGTGAATGGTATACAGTTTTCTTGTTTATGGGGTACATCAAATTTAGTTGTATGTTACATGCAATGACAATAAAGACATTCTATTCTAGATCTAGATCTTGTAGCATGAGATCCTGTTACACCCCTAAGAACTGGCACCCTGTGTGTTGGGACTAGGCTGCAGATTAATCTGTGGAGAGCGTATGTAACACCGGGACAGTATTCATTCAGTTTCTTGTTTATTTCCAACTGTTTACATGGTTCTTGGCTGCCATTATGGGACAGTGAGTATGTAGCAACAAAAACAGTTCATAGGTATGAAAAATAAAGAAAATTAATAATTTATATTATCCAAAAGTGCATTACATGTTTGGACATTATTTGATCATAAGAATCTATTGTAACTTCTGTGAATCAAAGTCAAGAAACAAGGAACAGGACACTAACTAGAGTTGCCTTTCAAGCAGACATGAATACTTGATAATCAAAAGATCATCAGAATATTAACGTACAACAACAGCTGTGTTTCTAACCAATAATATATCAACATAGCTCTGACAGTTGCTGTGACTTTTTTATGTAATGGCCTTGCACAAGACAGATATGAATAGCAGCAGTGGATTAATATGCACACAAGACATAGGAACTGCTTGGTTCTCCAGGTGAGGTGTTATGTATCAGTGTAGCATGCACCATATGTACTGTACTTTAATGAAAACACTTTCTGACCTCTGTGTGACAAAGGCCTCATGAGACACACAAATGAACTAAGCAGGCAGAGATATGATACATTTTCCTGTTGTACAAAGAAAGCACAGGCACCTATATGCAGCAGTAGAGAAACAGATGACTGAGTCACAGCCAAAGGGCTGTCTAGATTAACTGAGTTGTTGTGCATCCATTTGCCCAGCTGCAGCTCAGGGCTTCTATCTTCTTTAAGTCATCAGGGCTGCCTCAGAGGAGCTTCACTCCTTATTGGGCTCTCATGTTTCTTTATTGCCTCCCCGCCAAATCATAATGTGCTCTGGGTTTCATTTAGCTTATGTATGCTGAAGTATAACTAGTTAAAAGGTGGTGTTGTACTGGACTACATTATATTTAGAGGTGTTTCTATATTTTGGTCTTCCCCAGCTACATACATACATGAGAGGATCAGAATATTACAAGTTGTCTTTTGCATACTATTGTACAGTATAAATTTACCATATCACATTCAGGTTTTGTGATTTAAAAAAAAAGAATTTTACCATATCACATTCAGGTTTTGTGATAAAAAAAAGAACAGAACTTTACTATATCCAATAGCTTGGGTGCTTCTGTCACGGCAGATACAGGTGGACCCAAAATGCAGACAAACACACACACACACACACACACACACAAGAGGTGAAACATGAAAGGAGTTTATTGTACATACAACAGTGAGGTTACTGGGTGGAAGAGAGAGGGGACAGAGGCAGAGCAGGCACCAGACGGGATGGAGGTAGAGCAGGTTCTGGATCATGCAGGAGAGGACACGGAGGAGGCGCCCCATGCCAGAAGACTGGAGAAGCAGGGTAGCATGCAGGTAAGTCAATCTTGCAGCAGGACACTGAAGAGCTGCACCCACGCTGGAGATCAGGAGAAGCAGAAGAGCAGACAAGACAATCGGGCTAAGTGGTGAGCCAGGACAGAGTCAGGAACGGAGAGCTGAAGAGCACAAAGCCAGGAAACAGAGACCTGGAGACTGCAGAGCCTAGAACGGAGAACTGAAGCTGGGGAGTGGAGAGCACAGAGTCAGGGGACGGAGAGCTGGAGCTGGGGAGTGAAGAGTATAGAGTCGGGGAACGAAGAGCTGGAGCTGGGGAGCGGAGAGCACAGAGCTGGGGTGCAGAGGTGGTGATGAGTGATTACGCTGGTGTTGTGAAATGGCAGAAAGAAAAAGGAATCCAGGCAGAAAACAACAAAAACAAAAGGAAGTGAAGGTCCAAATCGTGACAGCTTTCTGTATTTATGCCAGTATTTTTGGCCACACACCTACACAAGACCTTTCAGTTAGTCATTTTTCCAATCAAGATCAGGGAGCAGGTGAGCAGATCCACAGAAAAACACTGTATGGGAGCAACTTTAGCCACTGCATTTATGGACATCATTGAGGGGTATTATTTGTTCATTCAGGTGGCTGCCAGATGGCCACATGAACGTTTTTAATTGTATGTCTATATGTTGTGCACAGGCTAGGTAGGGCATAATTAGACCTTAATGAAAAGCTCTGTGCTGAAATAGCCTTGTACTAGGCTAGAATGTCTCCTGCTGATGGTAAGGTTTAGTAGGCCTATTGTCTGAGGTGGCTAGGTGCTCCCAGGGTACATAGAAACAGACTAGAATTAATCAGATTCATCAGAATTCACCCTTATCATGTGTGTATGTCAAAATTCTTCTCAGTATTTAACCCACAGACTTGCATCCACACAATGATTCACTCCAAGTCTTGTACTAAAATTCATTTGGCTTTGTGAAAGTAGCCATACTCAAGAACTCCTCTACAACTGTATGACTTTTAAAATATCTGTGTTCATTCAAAATGGATAGAAGAGGCAGAAAATACAGGCCAGAGAAAGTGGTATCGCTCTCATTAGAGTTGTAGGAGGAGCATAAAATCAGAGACCTGGCTGTAGAAAAGAACAACCTGAGATGAAAGGTTAATCACAAGAGGAAAGACAAACTTTATGAAGAAAAGTTTCACTGATCAGAAGAAGGCTACCAGGAGTATCCTTGTTGGCCTGAAGAAACAATGAGATGAGACTGCAACTGTGTGGGGCAACCTAACGAAGGAGAGACAAAACTGAAGCTCAAAAGACATTTCACCATGCATGAATAGTATATGAAAAATGTATTCCTGAGAAACACCTGTCAGAACCAGGAGAGAGAACTGTTGGGAGCGTCAGCAAAGAGGCCAGGCTCAAGTCTGAGCTTCTCAAACCTGAAGAGGACTTCGAAGAGAAGGTAATGGAGCTGGAGAAGGTGATCAAGAAAAAGGAGAGACCAAAGTGCGGAGAGAAATGGAGACTGACACAGCAGTACCAGCAAGTTATGGAGAGATGGAAACAGAGCTAAAAAAAAAAAAAAAAAAAAAAAAAAGAAGAAAAGGAGATGTAAAGCCCTGGAAGCCAGCCGGGGAGCGCACTGCGAAGCAGAACAAGAATTGCAAGAGGGAGGTTCTGACTATTGGCTGTTCTTACGCATCAAACAGCAGCTATGTCAAAACTACATGTTTTCAGGTCATTCTTATAAAAACCCTAAACTCCACACTGCTGACTGAGACACCCATCAAATAAATATCCATTCTATAAACATTAAGTCCTCGGACAAAATGACTGAAGAAAACGTCACTGATACGTTAAGAGTGCACATAATGGTGCATCAAGAGCTCATATCAGAGGAAAGCTGGATCTTCAATCTGAAAATAAAGGTTTATAATCTGGATAAAGTGAAGTGACTCTTCCAACCATGTCACAGATCCTACAGCAGCAGTTAATATTTCTAACATAAAAAAGCATCCAGGTGTGAATGTGGTTTCTCCTTCTCATCTCTGGGTATCTTGCCTGTGTGTCTCCCGTTGCACAAAATACTAGCTCTGCTGAATGTGTCAAGACAGACAGTGACAAATGAAACAAGTCAACTGTCATTAATTATTGTAGGCTATATACTGTAGATTCACAAATGACTTCCAGGCTTCAGCTAGAGGTACTAGCCTGGCACAAACAGACTGTAGAGGTAGTGCAGCAGAGGAAAGGTGTGGGGTAGTGGGCAGCTCATGGACCTGTTGAACACTGTTGTAAACATGAATGAAACACACTGGGAGTAGCTCAGCTCTTTTAATGAGACTCTTAGGTTATAACACCCCTTCCTAATGTACTCACTATACACTGGGAGAGCCAGATCATAGACTCTAGATTCCAAGAGGATGTGATCTCAGAGGCAGTTAGGCCATTAATACATGTAGGGCATAACCTCCTGTGCTAGAGGATTACCCCCTCTCCCTGCCAGAAGCTCCAGTGAGCAGTACTGTTCAAGGGATTGTGGTCTTCTAGATGAGCTTATTTATTTAAATTTTAGCGACTTAATGCACTGTCATTAAATGAAAGTGACTAGACTATCACATTGCGGCCAGGCAGCTCACTAGCAGACCACTCTAGTTTAACCTCTATAGGTTAGCCTAATTTAATCAGAATCACATCCTAATCACTAAATCCCTGCCAAGAAAAGGAATTTAGGATGATCCAGTGTGACTGGCTATTTCTTTTGTGGAGGGTTCCTACTGGGGGATTCTGAAAAAAACCCTCTCTCCCTTGGGTGATGCTTGAGGAAGGCAGCAGGAAAAATATCAGTTTAAAAAATTTTAATTAAGCTCAAAAAACTACCAAAAGATCAGTTATATGGGATGAAAGAAATCTAAACTGAAATACAAAAATTAAAGATGCTCTAAAGCTGCAGCTGACACCTCCGCTCTGTCCATGATAATGGCCTGACGTAACACACTTACTCTGTTGTCACAGTCCTTTTAAATTTCATGTTCAGGATGCAGCCACTATGTTCAGTCCACACGTCCTTGTCTGATTGGTCAGTGACACAGTCCATTATCTGGTTATATGTATAGCTCATCCCATTAAAGGTAACAAAATACAATGCTTTGCTTTCATAGGATACATTATTATCTGATGCGTGCGCTCCTAAGTTCATTGTTTGGGCTTTTTAGCTTCAGCATGTGTGCACCCAGGGTGTGACAACAGCAAGCCTGTTTTCTTCAAAACAAAATAACAGCTGCTGGTTGCCTAGGGAAGTTGGTAAAAAAAATGAAGCTCATATGCAAATAACTTCAACGGCTTAGCAAAAATGACATTACAGTTTGATAGGAAACTTTAAAGCCTGTAACACACGTCACATTTTCAAACATCGCTCTTCACATTAAAGTCAAACTCTTTCAAAAATGGAATCCTTAAAAGTAAAATAAATGTTGATTAACCTCTAGAGTCCTGAGCTTTGGAAACCCAAGCTGTGCGGTCCTCATATGAGGACGCAGGGACTCTAGAGGTTAAAGATAAATAGAGAAGTATTAATATACAGCAAGTCACAACCTCTACTCACTCACAGAGATTAATCTACGGTGAATCTAAGTGAAGCCACTTTTTCTGTAATGTAGCTCACACAAACTGTCAGGGACACCTCTCTTCTGCCTTGCTCTCCTCTGCCCTCTCGATCCTGCAGGCTCTGCACCTCAGCTGTGTTGCATTTCTGTAATTAGCGACTTGTTTGTCGGTGCGCACAGCTGGGGTGCATCCCGCTGATTACCTTCCTCCTTATTTATACCTCTGGCAGATGCTCCGTTGTTGCTGGAGCATTAACTTACCTAACATACCTACATAACTGACCTACCCCGTAACTGACCTATACTTGTGGTATGTAGCATGTCGTTTTGACTTCCACGCTAACAATTCCTGTGCTGTGGCTCTCAATTTGTACGTAGGTTAATTGTTTTGTGTTATACATTTATAGAAGGCTACGCTGACAGTTCCTGTGCTGTGGACCTCTTTTGTATGTTTTGTTTCTATAAGTTTAAGTGATGTATACTTAGGATTCAGTGCTGACAGTTCCTGTGCTGTTGTTTTCTTTGGTCGTTCGCCACCCTCTTATTTTTCACCCATCTGTCCTCATCCTCCTCCTCTCCTGATTTCTGCCGTTAGCCTGTCTACCCCCTGGACGTCCTGGTCTCCTTAGCCATCACTGCCCTTCCCTGGTTGTATGTGTTATGGAGTCTGTATTACGTTGTTTTTTCCCCATTAAATCACCTTTTTCACTAGCACCTTTTTCACTAGGGTCAGCAATCTTGAGTCCTACCTTAGCTCTCCCTCATCGTCCCGGTGAGGGGGACTAAACCCTAACACAAACATTGTAAAAGTAATACTATATAGCACATACTTTTTGTAAAACACACATTATAATCCACAGCAAAGTGACCTGCATTGATAATTAAATGCAATCAAAATCACTATGCTCAAACAATACCATCAAATATGTTAGGCTTGAGAATATATATAATATTATCTGATAATCTCTTAAGAGAGTCTCATATAGAATACAAGAAAGTTACTTTTGGCTTTTCCCATTTAGGGGTCACCACAGCAATTCGTCACACTGACGACTCGCATGTTGACATTTGGCACGTGTTTTACGCCAGATGCCCTTCCTGACACAACCCTGATTCAAACCCAGGCCACAGCGGTGAGAGTGCTGTGCTGTAACCACTAGCCTACCAGGATGGCTGTGAGAGTGTCATACAGAATATTTAACTGATAATCTCTTAAAACCAAGATTAATGAAATTATTATTCTGTGATCATAATGCATTTAGAAATCACATTCAATCATACTTGTGCCCACAGGTATGGGGACAGATACAGTATGTGAGTCAGAGAGGGCTGGGAACTTCACACTTTTCCAGAATTACTAACAACACATACACACCTGCTTAATCAATCAGTAACAGCAGGATTTTTTGGCTCTGTCAGACTGCACAGTGTAAAGGGGCTGCTTTAAAAGAACCCTAATAGGAGTACTACTGTGTTTCAGAAGGGACACTGTTGCAGTGATGGCTGATGTACAGCAGATGTTCCACTGCTTTTTGCACCATTAAGACCATTGCAGCATTTTTAGCTTTCTCTGGTATTGTAATAATGACATCACAGATACAGTTGCAGAGTCCAGAGTGTGTGTACATGTCTCTGGGAACAATTCATCACCAGCAGTGGCCATGTTTAGCCTCAGAAAGGCAGCTCCATGGTGAGAAAGACTATGGACCTGAAGACAGGCACTTTGTTGAGCGGAACATTTATGTGGATGATGGTTTGTTCTCTGTTCCTACAGAACAGCAAGCTGTATCCCTTCTCCGCAACAATCAAGGAATGGTTGCCCTCTCAAACCCGTGCCTGCATAAAATTGCTTCCAACAAGGCAGGCGTCATGGAGTCTTTCTCACCAGAAGATTTGGCAAAGGGGCTGAAGGACCTAGACATGAACGTTGACCCCATGCCTATCCAAAGAAGTCTGGGAGTAAGTTGGGACATTGCACAAGACATCCTCACTTTCAAGGTGTCAGCAACTGAAAGACCCTATACAAGATGTGGAGTTCTATAAACACTCTTTTTGATCTACTAGGGTTTGCATTGCATTGCTGTGAGCGTTCAGGAAAGACTGCTACTCTGAGAACTAATGCTGGAGTCATGTGACTGGGATACTCCTCTCCTAGAGAGTAAATACAAGGAATGGAAACTGTGGAGAAACTCTCTTACAGAGCTTGAAACTATGAAGGTTCCCCAAGAGTACATTGTGGTTTCTCTGAGCCAGGCATCATGGAAGGAGATGCATGTCTTTTGTGACTCCTCTACAAGGGCCATTGCAGCTATAGCCTATGTCAAAACAGTTGATTCAAATGGGACAACAGATGTTGGATTCCTTTTTGGCAAGGCAAAACGCGCACCATGCCCAGAGGTTACAGTTCCTCATCTGGAAATTTGTGGAAGTAGAAGTAGTAGAAGTGGCAGATACAGTCATCAGTGAAGTAGATTTCACCTTCAACACCGCAATGTTCTACTTAGTCAAGTTGTCCTGGGTTACATTCTAGTGGTGGGCGGATCGATCTAAAGTATTGAGAGTATCGATACTAACCTTGGTATCGATGCTTGCGTGATGGGATCGATACTTGCATATCAGTTTCTTTTCTTTAGTGATGGCCGTCTGACACCGATGCTATGAAACTCGAAGCAGCATTTTCCTTGAACCACAAAGCTTGCTTTGGTGTGGAAAAAGACGGTAACCGATCAAGTCAATCACGTGACTATACCAATTGATACTGCTTCGTAGCACAAGCTGCTTAGTAACGTGAAAAAATATAGTTTCTCAATAAATGGACTGTATTTATATAGCGCATTTTTCACAGTGTGTTGCACTGGCCAAAGCGCTTTACAGGAGATCATACACCATTCACACACACCAATGATGACAAGGCTGCCACGCAACGGCACTAGTCAAGCCACTGGGAGCAATTCAGGGCTCAGTGTCTTGCTCAGGGACACTTAGGCATGCGGGGAGATCAGGAGTCAAACCACCAACTTGCTGGTCAGAAGACAACTTGCCCTACCTCGTGAGCCACAGCCACCCGGCAATAAAAATCTTTGAATCTCCATCCCACTTACATAACCACACCCTGCCCTAAACTTCTACATTTTTTCAGCATACCTGAAATGGTTCAGTACCGGTTCATCACTTCAATTGCATATCACTATGCTCCTCTCACTTTGCTCATGCTCACTTTGCCCTCCCCCCTCTCCTGCTGTGAGTTCTTGTCGTGCAGTTAACTCAATGATGTTCTGCTATCTGCATGATGGCAGAGAAAAAGAGGAGCGCTGTTTGGAGCTATTTTACAGCTGCAGACAAAAACACTGCAAACTGCGATGTCTGTGGACAGAAGAGAAGCCAATTCCACAAGATGGAGACCCACTTCTTTGCGGGAAACAAATGAGGCAACATTCCCTTCACTGAACAAGTTTGCCAAGAAACACCTGGGAGTAATTGCAACATCTGTACCTGCAAAAAGGATTTTCTCAAAGGCAGGGCAGTTAGTAAGTCAGAGAAGAAGTAAAGTAAAAGGAAACATGTAAACACGTTATTGTTTCTGAACAAAAACCTATAAACCTACCTCAATATGGGGACAGGGACCAAAAGGGGGCCTCAGCTGAAGGTTGCAAATGAGAGCCAATAGTAGTTTTTGCTTTTGTGTAGTAATTTGCACTTTTTAATTTGCAACATTGACTTTATTTTTCACAAACAATTGTGTGTAATGCAAACACATTTTTGTTACATTGTTGTTGTTATATTGTTTCTGAACAAAGGTCTAAAAATTTTAATAACATTCCAACTTAGTTAATAAAAATATTTTCTATTTGCCTAAAATCTTTGCCCTGTGTTTTATTATGATCATAATCACAATCAACTAATTGAATTTCAGAAATCACAAAATCATTCAATGATCATGAAAATTCAAATTTTCAATTTTCATTCAAATTTGCATATTGCATTCACTTAATAAATTATGAAGCACTGCTCTGCCCTACACAAAAGCAGTTAAGCTGCTTTTCTAAGTAAAAAAGTATTGGTATTGTCAGGGCCGCTCGGCGGCCGCTGCTTCTCTTCTGCCTTTCTCTCCTCTGTTTTCTCGACCTGCCTTTCTTCCTCCTTTCTCTCCTCTGTTTTCTCGACCTGCCTTTCTTCCGCATTTCTCTCCTCTGTTCTCTTGACCTGCGGGATTCGCACCTCAGCTGTGTTGCGTTCGTAATTAGCGATTCGTTTGTTGATGCACACAGCTGGGGTGCATCCCGCTGATTGACTTCCTCCTTATTTATACCTCTGGCAGATGCTCCACCATCGCCGGAGCATTACCCAAAGTACATGACTTATTCACCTAACTAAGAACATGTTTATTGCACACGATGAAGACGTGTTGGAAGACAGAAACGCTGACAGTGACTGTGCGTTCCTTTTCTGTCGTCACGTTGTAGTTATATGTGCTAGTTACCTGTACCGCTCCCAGCGCTGACAGTGACTGTGCGTTGGTTTTCGGTTGTTTGCTTCTTTTATTCCTTTTTATTTTTTATCGTCTGCCGTTGACTCACCTGTTAATCCTGGTCTCTTCAACCATCTCCACTCCACTCCAGACTGTATAAGTACTTGGACACTATTATGTTATCTGGTGTTACTTTGTGTTTTTATTCCATTAAACCTCCTTTTTTGTACTAGCACCTGGGTCAGCCATCTTGAGTCCAACCTCAGTTCTCTCTCACCCTCCTGGTGAGGGGGACAAACCATAACAGGTATCGCCAATACTGGCCCTGTATTTACTTGGTATCGGATTGATACCAAATTTTGCAGTATCGCACACCACTACTACATTCATGAGTCAAGGCGGATCTATTTCTACATGAGTAATCAGGTGCAGCGCATAAGGAAGACATCCACCCAAGAACAGTGGCACTATAGTCTTACTGACCTGAACCCTGCAGACATGCAACCGTGTTTTAAAGCTGAAGTGTCTCATTGATTTAGTGTGTGTGTGTGTGTGTGTGTGTGTGTTACAGTGCAGCTAGATGGAACCAAGTCAAGGGAACAACTGTTCAACTTTGTCTATGGTGACATCCTGAATAACATCCAGAAGTCTCTGTAACAAAGGTATGCACATCACCTGACTGTGCCTGTATAATAATTATTATTATTTTTAAATCAAAATGTAAATTTTGTAATTATTTCTTTGTTTCAGGTCATATGATCAGCTAAAAAGAGTATACTCAGCCTGCAAGCAGAAGACAACCTTGGCTTAAGTTTCTACCTGAGCTGAGCACTCACTGGAGGCTATGTGTTGTATATGTTTTTCTTCTATAACCAGGTATGTCCAAATTATGTATTATAGTTTGTATGTTATTACCCTGCGCATCTCTTCCGCGCTCTTTCCTGCACGGTGTCGAGTGGAAAGAGGAGCGAGCTGAGCACTCACTGGAGGCTAACTGTTGTATATGTTTTTCTTCTATAACCAGGTATGTCCAAATTATGTATTATAGTTTGTATGTTATTACCCTGTTCACCAGAGGGACAGGCGGGGGACTAAGAGGACAGTTTAGAGACCCAAAGGTGACCGGTTACACAAGCTACTGGAGGCTTGGCTTTCAGTGTATGGTTAACTGGACCATCCTTTTTGTGGAAATCAGAACAGCCAGGGCCACCACATGGATCTTTCCACTTGGTTGAGCCGGGGTCAGATGTTGAAGTCCGTCCTCAGGTCATTTGCAACAATACATCTATTATCAGACATGGTTTGAGCCCTGAACGCTTTGATAAGTTCTCATCCTGGCAATCCTTGGTACGTGCAGTAGCAAGGCTCATACACATTGCCTGCTCACACAAGCGAAACAGCACCTGCAAGGGATGGCATATTTGTGACAGGTCTTGTACAAGCAGAAGAGCTAGATCAGTCAAAGTGAGTTATAATCCAAAGTGTACAGCGTGTGGCCTTCAACGAAATGCTGGAAGCTCTCAGAACTGGTGCAGCAGTCTCTAAACAAAGCTCCCTGTACTGCTTACATCCATACTTAAATGACGATGCATGCTAAGGACTGGAGGATGTTTGTCACAAGCTCACTTGAACGCAGATGATATCAATCCTGTCATTCTTCCTGCTCAAAGTCATGTCACTACTCTTGTTACAGTGCCTTGCGAAAGTATTCGGCCCCCTTGAACTTTGCGACCTTTTGCCACATTTCAGGCTTCAAACA
>NW_018127920.1:6821513-6821909 GCF_001952655.1 Monopterus albus | reverse complement strand
CATTACCAAGGAGTATCTTTTTTTTTTTTTTTTTTTTTTTGAACTGACTATTGGAGAGATCTTATGTTTATTTGTGAACTCATTACCAAGGAGTATCTTCTGTTGTTTTTGAACTGACTATTGGAGAGATCTTATGTTTATTTGTGAACTCATTACCAAGGAGTATTTCGTGTTGTTTTTGAACTGACTATTGGAGAGATCTTTTGTTTATTTTTTGAACTCTTTACCAAGGGTATCCTCTGTTCATTTTGGAACTTATTACGGAAGAGTGTCTTGTGTTTCGAGCTGCTGCCTGGTGCCGCCTATGTCTCCGTGGGCCTTGCTGTCGAGCGACGATCGTTGGTGGGGGTCCACATCCAGGGCCTGGGTCAGTTAAGCGTGGGCGCTTGTTCCTGT
>NW_018127920.1:6818826-6820886 GCF_001952655.1 Monopterus albus | reverse complement strand
AGCTGCTGCCTGGTGCCGCCTATGTCTCCGTGGGCCTTGCTGTCGAGCGACGATCGTTGGTGGGGGTCCACATCCAGGGCCTGGGTCAGTTAAGCGTGGGCGCTTGTTCCTGTCTGCATACCTCGGCGCTGGGTTCCAAGCCCGCTCTCCAGCCCGGAGCCAGCAGTCCTCTATACGCAGGTCACCTGTGTTGTGCTCAGCATCATCACACCCTCATCTGCCTATTGTCTCCTCTCTTAATCTCCTTCTCTGCTCTATACGCAGTGCCAAAACCTCTCCTCTGACCCCGGGCGGCTCCTCCAGTGGTCCAGTCATTTCTGCGGCCCGATCACCCCAGACCCACGCCGGCAGCTCCGCACCTGATCCTTGCCACCCCCTTTCCGTTCCATACTCTGTCAAATAAATATCTCTCTCTGACCTGAGTTTGAGTCCTGCCAATTACTGAGTCCAGTTGCTCTGTTGGTGTGCGGCTTGCCGTAACAACTCTGCACATTCGTCATCACCATCAGCACATTCACCATCAAGGACACCATTTTATGGAAGGTGCTGTAAGAGCAGCTGGATTCTGGATAATTGGTGGGAAGAGACGTATCAGCAGTATACTCCAGCAATGTTACCTGCAGAAGGTTGCGTGGCAAGATGGAGACTCAGAAGATGGCTGACTTACCTACAGAGCATTTAAACACCAGCCCTCCTTTCTCCTACGTTGGAGTGGATGTGGTTGGACCATGGGTAGTCACAGCTCGTTGCACCAGGGGTGGTCTAGCTATGAACAAATGCTGGGCAGCAATATTCATGTGCATGAGCACAAGGGCCGTTCACATAGAAGTCCAGGAATCTATTGATGCCTCATCCTTCAACAATGCCTTGTAGTGGTTCTTCTCAATCAGGGGGCCTGCCAAACAGATTAGATCATGGGACAAACATCATTGGCGCTTGCAGAGACCTTATAATATAGAGGTTGTCTTCAGTGAAAGGAAAGTTCGAGAGTACTAAAATGCCATTCTGATTAAAGACATTACATACTGTGTATTTGACGTGTTTGTAATGACAGAGTCCTTAAGATGGTCAGGTAAGAATTATGTAGAATTTGATGACATTGATCTGATAATTTTCCAAACCTTGCTGCATATTACCATCATGCTCAGATAAAGCTGAGACATAGTAAGATTATTTAGATTTTTGTATTGCTAAAAGACATTTGATGATAAAAATTTTGCTAATCAACAGCAGATTTAGACATATATGTCCTTTTCCAGGCTTTATTTCTAGTATGTAGCATTTCTGCTAATTCAGTTGCAAACCAGTGATTAGAATGTATCATGGTAACTGCAATAACACTGTAGTACCAATCATAAGCCTGTACTGTAAAGTGTTTAAAGTTTCTCCTAACCACAAATCTTGGCTTGGCTTTCTGGGGTTTTACTGACCTCATACAAGCTTTAGGACAGTGATGCTAAAATCTAGTGAAAAAACACCACATAAAACTTTGAGGCCTACCGGTATTTGTAAAGTAATATCTAACAGGCCAGACTTTTCAGGACTTTAAGTCTAGTCTTGTTGGTGAAGAAATTAATTAAGATAGGTTAAACTCATTACACATATTCTACAAAATACTTCAGATGTAACAGTTAACCATTCAAGGTTCAGATCACCCAGAAGCAAAATGTCAGATTTGTTGAAATTTGTCACGATCGGCAAGTAAAGCTGCCTATAATGTCAAAGGTGAACTCAATTATAAGCAGAACACTGTCTCTTTAATAAGAGCACAGGTCACAAACAACTGTACACAATGCAGAAGTCTGATTAAACATGTAACACTCTCAGGTCGAGAATTCCAGTTCTGTATATTTGACTTGTTTGTAATGACAACAGAGTCCTTAAGATGGTCAGATAAGAATTATGAAGGCAAACTAACACATCCAAGGTATCCACAAGAAGATCGGTCACTAAAGGAAGTCCATAAGTTGATGCAGAGAATACAGTCTGAATCAAAAGGGTTAGGCAGTACTCAGTGGTTACAATTAGTGATGTGACGTTCTGTATCGAGGCTTCGAAGC
>NW_018127920.1:6812938-6818790 GCF_001952655.1 Monopterus albus | reverse complement strand
TATATATATACACAGTATACTGCCATCACTACAATATACATGTTTTGCATACGTCTTTATTTTGCATACAGTTTTATTCACAGGCTTTCTGCAAAATGCCACACACTTCAAATTCATGCCAACTGATATTGTTGCATCCAGTAGATGTCCTCCTAGAGCAAATGAAGCTTCAAGAAGCTTTGCGCTGGAGTGAACCAATTGGATGAAAGGCTTCATTGCTTCATGAAGCTTCATCTGCCCATCACTAAGTTACAAGGCAATCTGGGGTCACAGCTGGAACAACAGGCACAAGGAAAATCTGAATATGAGTTAGAACAATCAGGCAGCTTCCTGGTGGGAGCTGCCTATAAAGGGGTGTTGACAGGTGCAAATAATTACCACTGATTACAGTAAAGAGTCCGTAGCTGCAATGACACCTTAACAGGAAGTGGTGTCAGAATAAAAACATGTTACAGGAAGCAGAAGAGACAGAATCATGACAGTAATTGGACAGCAATTGAAAGATGCCGGTAATAAAATCAGATTTTGGAGAAGGGGGCCGAAAAATTCCAATAACCAGCAGCCTACCACAATTATCACTTTTTCCTAAAGAGACATTTATGGCTAGAAATTTTGCTCTAGACACAGAATTAACAAGTGTAACAGGAAAGCATTTTTACACAAAAATTGCCACCCTCCCCCTCTAGTAGACTTGTCACAGCAAAATACAGTGAATCCTTCAAGTGCAATGGAATCTCATGAGTTAGCCAAGTCTCTGAAAAGTACAAGAATATCAACATTTGTTTTTTTTAAATCCACACTTTAACATAGTCCATCTTTGATTGTAGAGTACTTCCTCTCTCCTAATCTGTCCCTCTCTGAGCTCCATTTTCCATCCCTAATTTGTGTTCCCTCTGTTGAGCTTAATAGGTATAAGTTTTAGCTGTTACAAAACTAAGTCTTCTACTGTTCACTGGTCAGTGCTCCATGAAGCAACATGACTACAGCTCGACTGAAAGTGAAACGCTCAGCATCAGAGCAGCTATCAGTCATCAGCTCCTGATGTGCTGCAAAGACAGTGGACGGGACAATCGGTCTGCAACAGGCCAAACGACAGCAGAAATGTGCTGGACAGCAAGAGTTTTCATGTAGGCCTTGTGCACGTAATCACAACAAATACCAGAAAAAAAAACAGAAAATAACACACACACATACACACACTCTGATAGCCCATTAGGTGCAAACAAAAAGTGCTACAGCAAGTCTTTTGTTTGTGCAACTGCCCAGGATTTCAGATATGACTGGCCATTAGTGTTGTTTTGTAAATGGGTGAATTAAAACTAAAGAGGCTGCGTTGCACTGCGTTTTAAAGCGATGATGCTGAACCAAACCTGAGCACAAGTGTTTTATTTTTATGGTTTCACCTTGCAAATGGGAATCTTATAAGATGAGCCCACTAGAAGTAGCAAAATGACACCAGAAGATTCAGGCCAAATAAGGCTAATATGGAGTTCCAGCTGCTATGCTGTGTTAAAATGGCACTCATTTGCACTCACTGATGCTGCTGTTAATAAAAGAGAGCTGAAATTGTTTTCCCAAGTCTTCTTTTAATTTAGCCTTAACATTGGGTAAAATAGTCCAGCCTAATCTGTTTTGTTTGTTTGTTTGAGGTATTAGACATGATGTCTGCTTTGCACTCAAATCTTCATCTTTGATTTCTATTATTCCCAGAGATACCAGAAAGCAAGGATTACATGTTTTATATATTTTATCTTGCCTGTTGCTGCTGCTTAACATTTTGCCAGGCAGACGATTTTAGCCTAATTCTCACTTCTCAAAGACAAAAAGAAAAGAAAAGAAAAGTGGTACGTTATTCAATTTTCAATTCAGTTTTATTTGTCTGGCGCCAAATCATAAAAAAAATCACCTCAGGGCACTTTACAATTATTATTATTATAAAGAAAAACCCAACAAATTCCCCTGAGCAAGTATCCACCTACGTTTTGTTGGACAGTTTTAATAGATCACAACATAAATGTACTGCAGGCTGCAGCCAAACAATACAGATGAACTGACAACAATATCAATTTCACACAGCGAGAGTCTTGCAATCCTGCCTAGCCACAGTACACAATTGGAGTTAATTCATTTTACGCTATGCCCTCCATTGTTTTTCACAACCAGCCTCAGTACTTTAAATAATCATGTGATGAGTTTATTACAGAAGTCTTGAGTTGCTTTCACCTCCCAGAATACCTCTATGGCACGAACAAGCTCCTCTTTTGTACCAGGCTTCACCTCCTTCCAGATGAAGTCTTACAGTGAATGCTAGACAAGCTCAGCAGGGTTCATGTATGGTGACTCTGGAGTCCTCACCCAGCTGATTCCCTTAGACATGATGCAAGATGCAGCAGTGGTGTGCTTTGGGTCATTGTCCTGGAAGAAGAAATGGCCTGATCCAGAATGGCCTCTGATGTATGGCGCTGCAGCCTCTTTGATGATAGTGCTCTCAAAATACTGTTCGTCTGCCTATTGTGGAGGCAAGTGCTTTCTTTAAAGGCAAATAACCGCTAAATATAAAGATATATGGCTATATTCAATATATACAATGTATTAGTATTTCATAATTTTTGCGTGTTTCACTGTTACACTTTGAAAGGATCAATTCCTTGTTTTATCTGCCTAGCTAAATCAGTAGATCAGCATTCTGTCATGTTTTCGAGTGCATGTGACATCTGTACAGCACTGGGTGAGGGGACAATACTCCGTGGAGCACTACAAGATAAAGGTCAAAGTGAAATTTCTATAGGGCGGAACATGTTCCTTTGGCTGTATGGGCAGTCATCATATTTTGCTGATAGCATCATCTTTGGCCACTCAGGTTTGTCCCCACACCCTTTTGCCCTATTGCCTGGTAGCTGTGCCTATAAAGTCTGTGAGTATCTTATGTTTTTTTTGTCATTCACTGTTTGACTTGATGGTGACCATTCAGCTGAATTATTTGCATGTTTTAATAAATTCATAAAATTCTTGTTCCTTTCTCACTACTTTTCCACTTTTATAAATTTTGTTACTACAAACTGGTGCCGTGACCTGCTCGCTCGAGTGTTTTTGGTCCTCCCACCGACAGAAGCCTGTGGCTGCAGCTTGAGACTGTGCGATAATGCTCTGACCTCCATTCCTTTTCCTGCAAAAACAGGGTTGAGAAGAGGCCCTTACTGGGTGAGGATCAGGAGCCAGCAGTGATTCAACAGACTCAAATCAATGCAGAATAATGGTGAGACCTGAACAAGTAAATAAATGACAAAATTAGTTATGCTAGAAATGTTAATGTGTATGTGTTGTAGGTATCTGCTTGAATTAATCATCTTTATTCCCCAAATGTGTCATGATTCGGTTCCGCTGCTTCCTGTCCGGCTTTTATTTTGACATTACTTCCTGTTTTTGTTTCACCTTAGTTTCGGTCTTTTTGCGTTCTTCATCACTCACATTGGTTTCACCTGTTTCGTTATTGTTTGCACCTCTATTTAGGCAGCGTCCTCCCACCAGGACGCTGCCAGATTGTTCTAGACCCCAGCTCTGACTTTCCAGCATTTTCTTTGGTTTTGGTATTTTGTGTTTCTCACCCGAACTGTTACCTTGGTATAGTCGTTTCTGCTTTGCCCTCTTGTCTCGGACTGTCACAGTGTATGATATCGGACTTCCTTCTGAACTATGTATTTTGGATCACCTCTGTTGGATGTGTTTTCTGGCTCTGACCTCGGACTGTTAAGGACATGTGAGTTTTGTGTTTTTACCGTGTCTTGTATGGTTTTCTTTTGTTCAACGTTAGTTCTCTTAATAAAGAGACGGTTTTGTTTTACACTTCCTCGTCTGGCCATTTAATTGAGTTCACCTAACACTTTTTGGCCGCATTACGCGCGCCGTTTCTGACAAAATGTTTTTTTGAGAATGGCCTCGAGGGGTCTGTGGTCAGACTGCACCTGTACTGCCGTACCATATACATACTAATGGGAACACTAGTGGGAAACACTATGGCTAGGAGTTCTTCCTCAATCTGTGCGTATCTTTGCTCTGAGTACCTCAAAGCTGTAGATGTGTAGGCCACAGGATGTCCTTGAAGTAGACATGCCCCAAAGACATCTTTTGATGCATCAGCCTGTACGACCAGTGGCTTAGACGGATCATAGAATCAAAGCACAAGTGCAGCTAGCCTTCTCTGTTTCACTGCCTTTTTTTCAGAGGGGCAACGGTATCAAGTGTATTACACAGGGAGGCTGCAGTACTATCAACAAGATCATCGACTTGTGTGGGAGTAAAGTTAAGGTAGCCGCCCTCCATTGTGTTGGCATATGGCCATGAAGTAAATAAAGACGGAATTATTTCCTTAAACTTGGTAACAGCATTGTCAGATAGACATCTACTGTAGTAGAATTGTTTCCCACATAGAGTATAATCTATTAATGTAAATTCAAAAGTTATTAGACAATGGTCAGACAGAAGAGGGTTTTGGGGAAAAACTATTAAGTGTTCAGTTTCGATGCCACACGTCAGAACAAGACCAAGGGTGTGATTAAAACAGGGAATGGGTTTCTTTACAGTTTGAGAAAAGCCAATTGAGTCTAATAATGAATTGAATACACTGGCTGTCACTGTCAGCATCTACATGAATATTAAAGTCACCTACTATGATTTTTTTATTTGTACTAAGCACTAAATCCAACAGAAATTCTGAGACTTCAGTTAAAAACTGAATAAGGAGCAGGTGGATGGTAAACAATAACAAATAGAACTGGCTTTTGAGTTTTCCAGTTTGGGTGTGTATGTTTGTCTTGTTTCTTCCTAGTGGTTGTTACCGTATTTTTCTGCATCTGTGACCGATTTGGGTTGGATGTGCACACATTTGTTTCCTTTCATGAATAAATCAATGCCAATGAAAGAGCCACTTAAATGAGCAAGCTCTCAAAAGAAACAAAACCAATCTCACAGAGTGATGAACCATTAAGTGCAAAAAAAGTCCTTGTTTTATAAACAGGTGAATCAAAACACAATAGGGTATGTTTTTCTGCAAACATTAGTGTGGGCCAGTGCCCATTTATCTTGCCATCGGTTAAGGTGGCGCCGCAGATGGCTGCCGTCAGTTCTGTACTGGACACAAATTCCTTCTGTGTAACATACTTGGCCAATAAAGGTGATTATCCTTATCCTATCTTTAAAACATAGCAGCAGCAGTGAAAGACAGTAGATTAGCCTGTTTATAGCCATCTGATTGGAGCCTCAGTCTGACCCAGTAACAATGATTTTGGTGATTTGTAGTTGGAAAAGCATCAATGTTAGCTGCACATTTTTAGATCAGTTTTATTTACATTTTTAAACATGTGACTTTAAACAGTCACTGAATACTGTTAAAATCATTCAAGATTAGATGCAAACTAAACAATACTACTGTAAACAGGGTGAGAATTGTTTTTGAGGGAGTCTTATTTCAGCAAGCTGGCCATTTATAATATTTATGTTGCTAAGGCTAATAATAGTATATCAGACAATTATAGATTTTCAGTTTAAACAGATAAAAAAAGGTGTGAAGAGAGAGAGATATATATATATATATATATATATATAAAATGTATGTGTATGAGAGAGAGAAGTTAGCCAGCTATCGGAATTGAAGTAGTACAACTCACTGTCCATACCTGTGAGGCCTTGGAGACTGCCAGGAAAGCAGCAACTGCCAAGTACCTGCAGAAAGTAAGGCAAGTCCTGAGAAGTCAGCTGAATGGAAAGAACAAAGTCCGGGCTGTTAACACCTACGCCCTGCCGGTCATCAGGTACCCTGCTGGCATAATGAGCCGGCCAAAGGAGGAGATAGAGGC
>NW_018127920.1:6812076-6812866 GCF_001952655.1 Monopterus albus | reverse complement strand
GCTGGCATAATAAGCTGGCCAAAGGAGGAGATAGAGGCCACTGACATCAAGACAAGGAAGCTCCTTACATTGCACGGTGGGTTTCACCCCAAGTCCAGCATCCTGAGACTGTACACTAAGTGGAAGGAAGGAGGCCGAGGATTAGTGAGCGTCAGGGCCACTATCCAGAATGAAACAAAGAGCCATGAATACATCAGGAAGATGGCCCTGATTGATGACGTGCTTAGTGAATACCTCAGGCAGCAGAAACCAAAGGAACAAGGGAAGGAACAGCAGGAACCCTCATGGAAAGACACATCTCTGCATGGTATGTACCACTGTCAAATAGAAGAAGTGGCAAAAAATCCTACCAATGGCTGGACAAAGCTGGACTGAAAAACAGCACAGAGGCACTAATCCTGGCAGCACAGGAACAGGCTCTAAGTACAAGATCAGTAGAGGCATGGGTCTACCATACCAGGCAGGACCCCAGGTGCAGGCTGTGCAAAGATGCCCCTGAGACAATCCAGCACATAACAGCGGGGTGCAAGATGCTAGCAGGCAGGGCATACATGGAACGCCATAACCAAGTGGCTGGCATAGTGTACAGAAACATCTGTGCTGAGTACAAGCAAGAAGTCCCAAAGTCAAAATGGGATACACCTCCAAAGGTGGTTGAGAATGACCAAGCTAAGATCCTGTGGGACTTCCAGATACAAACTGACAAACTGGTAATGGCCAACCAACCAGACATAGTAGTGGTGGACAAACAGAAGAAGAAGGCCGTAGTGATAGATGTAGCAATCCCAAG
>NW_018127920.1:6808021-6811954 GCF_001952655.1 Monopterus albus | reverse complement strand
GGGGGGGGGGGGGGTTTTTTTTATACGTGTGTGTGTGTGTGTGTGTGTGTGTGTGTGTGTGTGTGTGTGTGTGTATATATATATATATGATATATACACACACTATATTGCCAAAAGTATGTACAGTATGTGTATGTATGCATATGTTTTTTTAATACTACTATACTTCCCCTTATTCTAGTAGTTCCAATATCTATCTCTCATGCTGCCATGTCAATGTCAGTGTGCTGTGCAATGAAACCCCATTTCCAGAAAAGCTGGGACATTTTCCAATATGCAATAAAACTAGTTGAGGTTTGGCACAAAGATGCAAGCCACAACCCATCCTTGATTGCAAAGACTGAGGTCCCTAATTAAACTTGTATTCATTATGTTTTCAGTCATGGTTATTTTGGTAATGCTCATGGTTAATGTGACCATAGCAAATCTTGTTTAAAACTAGCCCTTGAGCAGCTATCTTGTCAGAAATGCAACCAAAGAGTGGAAAGTGTAGTAGTTCACAGTGCTGTTAAACTCTGATAATTTTAATAAAAATGTCTCAATTACCATACAGCTCTGATATAGTGTAAAAACAGTGAACAATAAACAGGAGGTTGATATAACAATGCTGTATATAGAGGTAATTATTTGTAAATTAAATGGTAAAATTGTTTTAAATTAACCTTATAGGTGATTGTTGAAAAAAATGCTGGCCTTAAATGGCATCAAAATGGACCTTAATTTTATAACCATCTGTCAGATTAATAAAGTTTTGGATCAAATGCATTTGACAATGGAAGGACAAGTTATAGCCATTAAAACATTGGCTGTACATGTTGGATGCATGATGGTGGTATCTTGGCTAATTTTAACTTGTATCTTATATATTTGACATTTACCTGACCTACAGGGATGCTGGCTCCTAAACAACTTTGCATGTATGTTTATGCCAACCTCACAGCAGAACTAGGAAGTCAGGGTATCACCAGATGGATATCTGGGCACCATGAAAGTCTGTACAAAATTTCATGGCAATCCATCCAATAGCTGCTGAGATATATCAATTTGGACATAACATGGTGAACCAAATAGCAATGCCATCTCCATAGCAACACTGTTAGTATGAACAATTTAAATGAACTTGTAAATAAAATGATCATTTACTCATGAGTAAATGGCACCATTGTTTCCAGGGCTCTAAGCAGAGCTAAAACAGCTCAAGGTTGTAACAGCAAAGTTCCAAAGCTGAAGGAATAGCTGTACATGTGAATACTTTCTGATTATACTGTGTTTTGCTCAGTCCTGTTTTACTATAAATATGTAATAAATTGCATGGCAGAGTAAACAGAGGAAAGTTATAGTGTAGCTGTTTAAGCTTTAATACCAGTGTGATAGATCATTAAAATTTTATTGGAGGAAGGTTGCTGTTTGGTTCACCTCACTAATTAACCAAGGGCTTCTTTTTAATGTAGCATGAAATTGGTTGTATGGCGTCCTTAATGTTCATTATTTAATATGCCAGAAGCACAACTTGTGAAGATTGCCTAAACCTCTATAATTCTAAATAAATAAATGTTTATTTAATTTTGTTCTTAAGTAATACATTCAATTAATGATGATACCCGAACAAGGGAAAGTTTGTATAGGAACATGTGATGGTGAACTGTAAGGGCGGACACCTGGTTGTGCTCTTCATCTTGAATATCATGAAAATTGTGTTTCACCTCCTCTTACCTCCCTTTTTTTCTCAGTTTTATCTTGAATGTCCAGCTTTTCTGTTTTTAAAGTGGTCGGTGAGTGTACACTGATCAGCCATGACATTAAAACCACTGGCAGGTGAAGTAAATAACATAGATTATTTCATTACCATGACATACGGTATGTCAAGGGGTGAGATATATTAGGTAGCAAGTGAACAGTCAGTTTTTGAAGTTGATGTGTTGGAGGCACGAAAAATGGCCAAGCGTAAGGAACTGAGTGACTTTGACAACAGCCAAACTGTGATGGCTAGAGGACTGAGTCGGAGCATCTCCCAAACTACAGGTCTTGTGGGGTGTTCTTGGTCCGCAGTGGTCAGTACCTACTAAAAATGGACAAGGAACTGCAACTGATAAAAAAAAAAAACAGGCACATGTTCATGGGCTACCCCATGTTGTCTGATCCCACAGAAGAGCTACTGTAGCAGAAACTGGTGAAACACTTAGTACTGGCTATGATCTGCTTCTTCCTCATCCTGGTTTGTATTTTGGGTCCTAATTCAGTATGAACTGTAACAGCCACAAATGGACCCAGCAGACCAGGAATGAGAGTGGCCTATATTTTGTCATCAGATTCAGACTCTGGTTGCCCAACTGCTGAGCACCAGAGATTCAATACAGCAGTTACTAATCTTTTCCCGGATTGAGGGACTTTGTCAAGCCTGTCTCTGGCTGCAGACCAGACCTAAAATTCCACAAATAATGGCCCAGCTGGCCACAATCAGGGACACGATCAAGGTCTCTCTTACTTTGGTCACAGAGAGCTGCATGGGCAGGGCCGCCCTGGCGCCACAGGCTGCCCCCCACTCAGTTAACATGGGCATGGTATCAGTTATTCCTGTTCATTCAATTTGTCAGTCCCAGCTCGATGAGACCCACCTGAGCCCAGCGGAAACTCACTCCATGAGATCCCAGCTCAAGGCTTAAATGGAGCACACCCTTTCCTCTCATTACCCCATCTCTACAGACAGAGCGACCTCCCAGATACCGCCAGCCAACCCCTCTGGTCATCTCAGCATGGTGACGTTGTCACCTGAGCCCCAGCCAAACCTGGACTCCCCTGTGCCCTACCACGAGAGTTCACGATTCTGGGGAAACCGTCTGGCTACGTGTCCTGGGGCGATGGTGAAGAGGAGAGCCTGGAGGAAGGGTCACTCCCAGAAGACCCTTCATTTCCAGCACCAAAGACTCAGTATTCCCCCATACCACGCTCTGTTTTCAAGAAGAGAGGTCGGAGACAAAGGCAGCAAACAACTCAGTCCATTCCAGAACTCCGGTATTTTGGTCAAAATGCCCCCTCTGGTGTGGTTGTCTCCTGGTGTGTCAACAAGAGCATCCCCGTTGAAGCTTCCATGCCTTGGCGTGAAGATGATGTCCCTGCCAAAGATTCAGTCCACCAGTTTGCCGATGAGGTGACCAATGCTGGGGTTTCAGTTCTCATTCCCAAGCGGGTTGGCTGGGATGTCAGCACTGCTTCTGACTCTGTTCCAGGTCTAAGAGTCTCCTCTGGTGCAGCTGTTTCCCGGTGCAGAACAGTGTTTAGGTTAAAGTTGTATTGATTTAGCCATTTAGCTCCACTGACACATGATTTTTCTTCTTCTGTGCAGATTGACAGAGACCTCATGCTGATGGATGACACAACTTTGGCAAATTACATCCCCTCCTATGGAGACTGAACTGCCCTCTTCAATTTATACAAAATTCTTCTCTCATAATGATTAGATTCATATGTTTTGCTGCTCACAACAATGCCTGCAGTGCTGGATTTGAATGACTTAAACTGTAATTCACACTTTTTTCAGTAACAAATACTTAACACTTTTAGCACATAAAAATCAGATTTTAATACATGTCAGAACTTTAACGAGAATTTGTGTAAGACTTGGTCTATTCAGACGGAAAAAACCAATCCAACTCGGACGAAGTGCTGGCTTTTGTCCAACTTGAGATTATGACCAATAGCCAGATGTAGGGTTACCGTTGGCTCCATCTTCATGCAGTTTAATGGGCATTTGTTGTGTCACAAGATACCATAAGACACACCATCAAACTGGTTGATCCACAAGTTCTGGAATTAAGATGAGCACAACTCTTGAGAAGACATCAGTACAGCTGCAGAGAGCCAGATGCTCTTTGGCACATGATTTGATTTGATTTATTCTTTCAAGAATGTAAAGACAGTTGATATGTCAACACA
>NW_018127920.1:6804181-6807923 GCF_001952655.1 Monopterus albus | reverse complement strand
AGACTTATCTAGTCCTACCCCATGACATCATCTTACATCATTGGTTTGCAAGCAGTAAATAATTCTCTTCTACACCACACAAGTAATATACTAAAGAATTATTACAAAGTGTTAACATTCATACACCACACCCACAATGTTCCATCTGGTTAATCATTGAGCCTGTTCTTGCATATATCTTGATTGACACATACCTTTATATTTATGTTTAAACTCGTCAATTCTATTACTATTTTTTATGTCTGCGCTTAAATTATTCCATAGTTTTACCCCACTTATGGAAATACAAAATCTTTTTTTGGTTGTACGTATAGCATGAATTTTTAAATTTAATTGACCCCTTAAATTGTATCCCCCTTCCCTTTCATTAAATAGTTTTTGAATTCCACCAGGTAATAAATTGTTCCTGGCTTTATACATAAACACAGCAGTCTTATATCATGGACGGCTATGATAAGTTAAAATCCTATGGCATTTCCGTCAGTCAATATATAGATGGTTTCAGTTGCCATGTGTTATGGATGGAGGCGTATACCATAAACAGCAATGCTAAAGTTGTTGCAAGTTACTTCATCAAAGCAGTTTCATGTGTGGGTGGATGTCCAGAGAGGATACATGGAGACAGAAGCATGGAAAATGGTTGTGTAGAACAAATGGTAACGTTTTTGCAGCAAAACCATTCAGACGGTTTTGCAGGGGAGAGACGTTTCCTTTATGGAAGAAGCACTGCAAACAGCACATAGAGGGATTGTGGGGTACCCTCTGGAAACAGAGTGCACAGTCGTGGATGAACTTATTTCAAACTTTCCAGGATGGTGGTCACTTCACAGGAGACCTTTTGGACAAAAGTCTTTTCCAATTTAGCTTACTTAATCTTGTTCAGGTAAAATTCTTTCCTCACCCTCTGAAATGACTCAGTAATAAAAGTAGTATAAGTATAAATACAGTAGTGTTAATAGTAATATTATTATTCATTGTAATAAAAAAGGTTCTAAAACTATTCTCTACATTTTTCCATAGTTTTTTACATAGAAAATCTCAAGGTGCTCTACAAGCCACAGTCACATGAACATTATTTCCTTTTTAATACTTTGATGGCATTCAGTTTTATTCATTATATGAATGAGATAATCTCCACCTTTCTCTGGACAAGGTTCATTGAGCACACTAGTTTTTATTGTCACACAGCAGGCCTTGTGTAGCAGGGCAGCAGCATCTTATACATGGTTTGAAATAGTCACTAAATGATGGGCCATGGAAAAGTAGCTCGTGTACTCAAGAGCGTTTTGGAGGTGGGCTACTTTTTTGTGGCCCACCCTGTATAATTGGATGCTGGATCCTAAAAAAATATGTGGAATTGTGGAATATGTGGAAAATAGATTGTGATAGTGCTAAGAAAAAAATTATCTACTTATTTGAGTACTGTCTTTTTTGTTGTTGTTTTTTTGCATTTAAATAGTGGCACCCCTGAAAGAGACCAGAAGCCCTTGGTTCTTGTTGCAGAAAGAGGGTTTAGTGAAAAGTCTTGACTTGAACATGTTATTGGGATTAAAGGAACTGCACTATGTTGGTTCAAATCTTATTTATCAGAAACATTCCAATTTGTTTATGTTAACTGCTGGAAAAATTATTTTTGTCATGTATGTCCAAAGCCACTTGTCAAAATGAAAATTTGTTAACATGACATCTATGTCCTGGTTAAAAGAAAAAACAAAAACAGTTTTAATGAGTTTAACCTAAGTCTATGTATACTTCTGACTTCACTTCTGACACTACGAGAGAGAGGAGACACAGTTACTAATGAGTAATGGTGGTATATACTGTAGATGCATGAAGAGAGAGGAGAGGAGAGCATCATGGGGACAGCAGCATAACTAAGGGAAGGCTCAGGGTCACCTGATTCAGCCCTATCTATAAACTTTATCAAAAAGGAAAGTTTTAAGTCTACTCTTATAGGTAAAGAGGGTGTCCACCTCCCGAACTGAGACTGGGAGCTGATTCCACAGGAGAGGACCTTGATAGCTAAAGGCTCTGCCTCCCATTCTACTTCTGTGGACTCTAGGAACCACAAGTAGACCTGCACTCTGAGAGCAAAGTGCTCTGTTGGGATGATAAGGCTCTATGAGGTCTTTAAGATATGATGGAGCCTTGTCATTAAGAGCTTTGTATGTTAGAAGGATTATATACTGGTTTTATTTTAGGGAGCCAGTAGAAAGAAGCTAATATGGGAGAAATATGATCTCTCTTACTAGTTCCTGTTTGGTATTAACTGGAGGCTTTTTAGGGAATTATTGGGACATCCTGATAGTAAAGAGTTACAGCTGCCCAGCCTGGAAGTAACAAATGCATGAACATTAACAACTTTCAACATCACTTTGAGAGAGGATGCTCCTGATTTTGGCAATATTACACAGTTGAATGAAGGCGGTTCTAGAGACTTGGTTTAGGTGTGATTTAAAGGACATGTCTTGCTCAAAATTACTCCAAGGTTCCTCACAACAGTACTAGAGGCCAGGGCCATGTCATCTAGAGTAACTATATAGTTAGATAGCATATTTCAAATTTTTTCAGGCCCAAGTACAATACCTTGGTTTTGTCAGAATTTAGAAGTAAGAAAATACAGGTCAACCAGGCCTTTATGTATGTAAGACATGCTTGAAGTTTGACCAATTGGCATGATTCCTGGTTGACTGCCGACTCTAAATTGCCTGTAGGAGTGAGTGTGAGTGGTTGTTTGACTGCATGTCAGCCATGTGATAGACTGGCGACCTGTCCAGTGTACCCCACCTCTTGCTCAATGTCAGCTGGGATAGGCTCCAGCCCCTCCATGACCCTATTCAGGTATTTTTACAAATATGTTTGCTACATGTATTTGTCAGGTTTGCTCGGCTGCACCTGCCTCTCTTACTTTCCAGCCACGTCTCACTCCTTAGAACTAACATTCCATGCAATCACTGATTTACACCAGCTGCGTCCACTTTGACAATTCCCCACTGTATTTATATCCAGCTCACACGCCTCTCCCTTGCCAGTTTGTTCTCTGTTTTCAGGCAAACATTTACGCATTTTCCCAGTCATTGTTCTTTTAGTACGCTTTGTCCGGTTTCTTTTGGTAAATGGTCTTATACTTGTATAGCGCCTTTCTACGCTTTTACAGCACACTCAAAGCACTTTCACATTATTCGGCCATTCACCCATTTGCACTCCCAAGCACTCACGCATTCATACACCGGTGACATCACCGGGAGCAACTGGGTGTTTGGTGTCTTGCTCAAGGACACTTTGACATGTTGACTGGATAAGCCGGGAATCGAACTGCTAATCCTCTGGTTAGGAAATGACCTGCTCTACCTCCTGAGCCACAGCCGCGCCCAAGCTTTTGTGAGTTTGGTTTCACCTGGATTTATTACCTGCCATCCCCGAGTCTCTCGTTTGTCTTTTCAGTTCGGATGTTTGTTTTGTTTTACTTTGTGTTTCCTATTGGACTGTTTATTTCTGCCAGTTGTTAGTCTCTCACTACATCCAGCCAGCCCCTTCTCACCACCACGGCTATGGACAGCTATCTCCAGACCATACTCTACCTCGTCCTCCCAGTCTCCACCAGCCAGGCCGGTACACAGTCCAGTCACTCTCAATCACCATCTGCTCTGTCTCCTCAGCTATGTCATCATCACGGACCAGCCAGTGAGTGACTCCTATGTCCTTCTGTTTCCACCTTCGCGTGAAGTGGCAGGGGGGCCCC
>NW_018127920.1:6794465-6798490 GCF_001952655.1 Monopterus albus | reverse complement strand
CATCCATGTATTAAATCAAGTGGTGGTAACAGGTCCTCTGAGTTAGTTTTTAGAGTGTTAAGCGCATAACTAAAATAAAGTAAAACAAACACATATCAAAGGGGCATGTATTCTTACAAGTAGTAGTTTCATTTTTTAAAATCACAAAACATTTGCAGAGTTAAAACTAAAGTTGAATATCCTTACAAGCATTTAAAACAGTTGATATAACAACACATTTCCAAACATATAAAACAGTTGATATAACAACACCCATTTTACACACAATCCAATCTCAATTTGCTTATACCTAGTACATGCTTGAATGGAGTAGGAAGAAGTCAGACTTATCCAGTCCTACCCCCTGACATCATCTTACCATCATTGGTTTGCAAGCAATAAATGATTCACTTCTACACACTCACCTATTATACTAAAAAGAATATAACAGTATTAACATTCTTACATCACACAAGTGATATACTAAAGAATGGTTACAAAATATACATCACACCCACAACAGTTAATCATTGAGCCTGTTCTTGCATATATCTTGATTGACACATACCTTTATATTTATGTTTAAACTTGTCAATTCTAGTACTGTTTTTTATGTCTACACTTAAGTTATTCCATAGTTTTACCCCACTTATGGAAATACAAAATCTTTTTTTGGTTGTACGTATAGCATGAATTTTTAAATTTAACTGACCCCTTAAATTGTATCCCCCTTCCCTTTCATTAAATAGTTTTTGAATTCCACCAGGTAATAAATTGTTCCTGGCTTTATACATAAACACAGCAGTCTTATATCATGGACGGCTATGATAAGTTAAAATCCTATGGCATTTCCGTCAGTCAATATATAGATGGTTTCAGTTGCCATGTGTTATGGATGGAGGCGTATACCATAAACAGCAATGCTAAAGTTGTTGCAAGTTACTTCATCAAAGCAGTTTCATGTGTGGGTGGATGTCCAGAGAGGATACATGGAGACAGAAGCATGGAAAATGGTTGTGTAGAACAAATGGTAACGTTTTTGCAGCAAAACCATTCAGACGGTTTTGCAGGGGAGAGACGTTTCCTTCATGGAAGAAGCACTGCAAACAGCACATAGAGGGATTGTGGGGTACCCTCTGGAAACAGAGTGCACAGTCGTGGATGAACTTATTTCAAACTTTCCAGGATGGTGGTCACTTCACAGGAGACCTTTTGGACAAAAGTCTTTTCCAATTTAGCTTACTTAATCTTGTTCAGGTAAAATTCTTTCCTCACCCTCTGAAATGACTCAGTAATAAAAGTAGTATAAGTATAAATACAGTAGTGTTAATAGTAATATTATTATTCATTGTAATAAAAAAGGTTCTAAAACTATTCTCTACATTTTTCCATAGTTTTTTACATAGAAAATCTCAAGGTGCTCTACAAGCCACAGTCACATGAACATTATTTCCTTTTTAATACTTTGATGGCATTCAGTTTTATTCATTATATGAATGAGATAATCTCCACCTTTCTCTGGACAAGGTTCATTGAGCACACTAGTTTTTATTGTCACACAGCAGGCCTTGTGTAGCAGGGCAGCAGCATCTTATACATGGTTTGAAATAGTCACTAAATGATGGGCCATGGAAAAGTAGCTCGTGTACTCAAGAGCGTTTTGGAGGTGGGCTACTTTTTTGTGGCCCACCCTGTATAATTGGATGCTGGATCCTAAAAAAATATGTGGAATTGTGGAATATGTGGAAAATAGATTGTGATAGTGCTAAGAAAAAAATTATCTACTTATTTGAGTACTGTCTTTTTTGTTGTTGTTTTTTTGCATTTAAATAGTGGCACCCCTGAAAGAGACCAGAAGCCCTTGGTTCTTGTTGCAGAAAGAGGGTTTAGTGAAAAGTCTTGACTTGAACATGTTATTGGGATTAAAGGAACTGCACTATGTTGGTTCAAATCTTATTTATCAGAAACATTCCAATTTGTTTATGTTAACTGCTGGAAAAATTATTTTTGTCATGTATGTCCAAAGCCACTTGTCAAAATGAAAATTTGTTAACATGACATCTATGTCCTGGTTAAAAGAAAAAACAAAAACAGTTTTAATGAGTTTAACCTAAGTCTATGTATACTTCTGACTTCACTTCTGACACTACGAGAGAGAGGAGACACAGTTACTAATGAGTAATGGTGGTATATACTGTAGATGCATGAAGAGAGAGGAGAGGAGAGCATCATGGGGACAGCAGCATAACTAAGGGAAGGCTCAGGGTCACCTGATTCAGCCCTATCTATAAACTTTATCAAAAAGGAAAGTTTTAAGTCTACTCTTATAGGTAAAGAGGGTGTCCACCTCCCGAACTGAGACTGGGAGCTGATTCCACAGGAGAGGACCTTGATAGCTAAAAGCTCTGCCACCCATTCTACTTCTGTGGACTCTAGGAACCACAAGTAGACCTGCACTCTGAGAGCAAAGTGCTCTGTTGGGATGATAAGGCTCTATGAGGTCTTTAAGATATGATGGAGCCTTGTCATTAAGAGCTTTGTATGTTAGAAGGATTATATACTGGTTTTATTTTAGGGAGCCAGTAGAAAGAAGCTAATATGGGAGAAATATGATCTCTCTTACTAGTTCCTGTTTGGTATTAACTGGAGGCTTTTTAGGGAATTATTGGGACATCCTGATAGTAAAGAGTTACAGCTGCCCAGCCTGGAAGTAACAAATGCATGAACATTAACAACTTTCAACATCACTTTGAGAGAGGATGCTCCTGATTTTGGCAATATTACACAGTTGAATGAAGGCGGTTCTAGAGACTTGGTTTAGGTGTGATTTAAAGGACATGTCTTGCTCAAAATTACTCCAAGGTTCCTCACAACAGTACTAGAGGCCAGGGCCATGTCATCTAGAGTAACTATATAGTTAGATAGCATATTTCAAATTTTTTCAGGCCCAAGTACAATACCTTGGTTTTGTCAGAATTTAGAAGTAAGAAAATACAGGTCAACCAGGCCTTTATGTCCTTTATGTATGTAAGACATGCTTGAAGTTTGACCAATTGGCATGATTCCTGGTTGACTGCCGACTCTAAATTGCCTGTAGGAGTGAGTGTGAGTGGTTGTTTGACTGCATGTCAGCCATGTGATAGACTGGCGACCTGTCCAGTGTACCCCACCTCTTGCTCAATGTCAGCTGGGATAGGCTCCAGCCCCTCCATGACCCTATTCAGGTATTAGCAATATAGATAATGGATGGATGGATTTGTGTCAGGTTCGCTCGGCTACACCTGCCTCTCTTACTTTCCAGCCACGTCTCACTCCTTAGAACTAACATTCCATGCAATCACTGATTTACACCAGCTGCGTCCACTTTGACAATTCCCCACTGTATTTATATCCAGCTCACACGCCTCTCCCTTGCCAGTTTGTTCTCTGTTTTCAGGCAAACATTTACGCATTTTCCCAGTCATTGTTCTTTTAGTACGCTTTGTCCGGTTTCTTTTGGTAAATGGTCTTATACTTGTATAGCGCCTTTCTACGCTTTTACAGCACACTCAAAGCACTTTCACATTATTCGGCCATTCACCCATTTGCACTCCCAAGCACTCACGCATTCATACACCGGTGACATCACCGGGAGCAACTGGGTGTTTGGTGTCTTGCTCAAGGACACTTTGACATGTTGACTGGATAAGCCGGGAATCGAACTGCTAATCCTCTGGTTAGGAAATGACCTGCTCTACCTCCTGAGCCACAGCCGCGCCCAAGCTTTTGTGAGTTTGGTTTCACCTGGATTTATTACCTGCCATCCCCGAGTCTCTCGTTTGTCTTTTCAGTTCGGATGTTTGTTTTGTTTTACTTTGTGTTTCCTATTGGACTGTTTATTTCTGCCAGTTGTTAGTCTCTCACTACATGCAGCCAGCCCCTTCTCACCACCACGGCTATGGACAGCTATCTCCAGACCATACTCTACCTCGTCCTCCCAGTCTCCACCAGCCAGGCCGGTACACAGTCCAGTCACTCTCAATCACCATCTGCTCTGTCTCCTCCGC
>NW_018127920.1:6791909-6794394 GCF_001952655.1 Monopterus albus | reverse complement strand
GTGGCAGCTGCCCCGAGCAGCTGTTTTTTTTTTTTTCGGGTTTTTTAGGTTTTTTGTGTTGCTTTTTTTGCTTTGTTGCTTTCCCGTAAACTTTTGGGGAGTTGGGCTACCAGGAATACAAGTTTTATTGCATTTGCATTGTGGTTTTATACTTTTTACGAGGTTTTGAGTCTACCTGGGGAGGACCCTGTTTGCCAATAGTCGGTCATCAATGCCAGCAATCCTTCCGAGCTCCTTGTGGTGAGCTGCTGGGGATTTTCCATGGGGATGCGATGTGGTGCGACGGGAGAGGTGGGACTGCGGGGCTGGAGTGAGGCGCTGGGGGAGAAAATGGAGGTATGAGCCATGTTCGCCATTGGTCCGCTCCCATCTGAGAGCGGAGTTAGCCGTACTGGCGGAGCTGCAACAGGGGTACAGGAAGAGTGGCCCTCCATGCTTCACCGAGAGTCCTGGATCTGTGGTCTGTGGTGACGGTTCTTCACATATCCCCAGGCCGGCTCTACTGCTACGTGCAGGCGTATGCAAAACACGGTGTCTCAGCGGTGGACACAATACCGGCAGGCCCAAATCCCCATCACGAGGACATTAAACCATGCTTCCCCCCTCCCCCCTCTCTGCCACCCTTCCACACAAAGAGCAATAAAATTCCGGAACCTACTGTAGGCTAATGCCTGTTATTTAGTCTCTACTGCTGTTCCTGATTCTCTCCAGTGCTGCTTTGCCCTGTTTTTAGGTGCCTTTGATTTGCTTATTTGTGATGTGTAAAAAGTAATGTTCTGAGGCAAAATGCCATCCACATGCCTGGCCTCATCAAACATTTCAACATTTTCCTTTTACGTATGCATGCGCCGCGGAGTGGCAGCAAGTTACAGCAGCGGGGTCCTTGTTGTATTCTTTTCCTTGTTTTTATGAAGTTCTGTTCTTATGTGTCTGTTCTTATGGTGTTATGTTGGTTGTTCTCTATTGCTGCTGTAACACAGAAATTTCCCCACTGTGGGATCAATAAAGGACCTACTCTACTCTACTCTGCAGCCCTGTCCACCAACTCCCAAACCTGTAGTGATTGTTTCTCCGTGCTGGTCAGCACCCGGTTCAACCCACATCACCCTGTTTGTTATATATAGTTCTTTTTCACTGCACTTGCATTCCTGTATAGCATGATTCATCTGGGCTCATAGATAAATATAACTGAATATTATCTGTGTAGCAATGGAAATTTATGGCATGTTTCCTGATAATATTGCCTAAAGGGAGCATGTATAAAGTGAAGAGAACTGGACCTAACACAGAGCCCTGTGGAATGCCATGACTAAATTCTGTGTGGAGGATCAGAACAGTTACATCCACTCGGTTGACTGTGCCTTTAAACAGCTTGGAAATGACAGAAAATGGTGACATCATTTGAGTCAACAGGAAGTGCACCTGTGGATGTATTTTACGGCCTGCCTTTAAACTCATTACCTCTTTGTTTGACATATTCTGTCTTCTAGAGATGAACGTACTTTGGTTTGAAAGGTAAAAACCAGTCCCAGAACAACAGTATCTTGTGAAGACACTGCAGGAAACAGGTGTTAAGGTAGCTATATTCACAGCAAAACAACTCCTATACTGACATAACCTGAAACACTGCTCAGAGAGGAAGAAGCCACTGCTCCAAGACCACCATAAAAAAGGCTGACTATGGGGACGAAGATCTTACTTTATGGAGAAATGTCCTCTGGTCTGATGAAACAAAAATGTAACACTTTGGCCACAGTGACCATCATTATGTCTGGAGGAAACAGGTGGAGGCTTGCAAGCCAGAGAACACCATCCCAACCGTAAAGCACAGGGGTGGCAGAATCAAGTTGTGGGGGTGCTTTGTTGCAGGAGGGACTGGGGCACATCACTAAATAGATGGCATCATGAGGAAGGAAGATTATGTGGATATATTAAAGCAACATCTCGTGACATCGGCCAGGAAGTTAAAGCTTGGTCACAAATGACTCTTCCAAATGGACAGTGTCCCCAAGCAGAATGCCTTAAAGAGCCCATTGCCTGCTCATGTCCAGCCATGTAATATTTAATCTTGGGTACCACTAGATTAGCTTTGCACCCGTCATAACTCCAAATAGTCTGTAATTATTTATTATCCTAAAAAAAAAGAGGATAATTCATGAATGTGCATACTCCTGCTGCCGGTGTTGTGTTGAATTCCATTTCCCCATTGAGATGTGTTTTCTGTAACCTGAATCCTAACATTATCCTAACCACAACCACTACATGAAAGTTTTCAACAGGGGAAACACATCTCAACAGGGGAACAAAAAACACAGACAAATAAGCTATGTTTGTGGCAATGACAACACCGCAAATCCTACCTTATATGTTCGAGCCAGAATATGAAAGTGGACAGCATGACAAACCCCAACAGCATTAATTAATCTGAATATCTCCTCCATAAATAGGTTGTCAGGTTTGCCCGGCGGCACCTGACTCTCTTCCT
>NW_018127920.1:6791342-6791897 GCF_001952655.1 Monopterus albus | reverse complement strand
CACGCTAGCCTACTCCCTTGCACTGATTGCACTATTCGACACACCTGTCCCGCTTCCCTGATTACTCACCAGCTGCGCCTCTTTAATTTTCCTCCTTACTTATACACTGCTCACCGTTCACTCCCCTGCCAGTTCTTTCTTTGTCTCCAGGCCCTGTATGTGTTATCATTCTGTTTTTGTTGTGCCAAGTACGCCAGTATCTTTTATTCAGTAATTACTCGAGTCTCATCCTGCCCCGCCGTCTCACCTCTACCGACCTCTCCTCTGGACCCTGGATTCCCTCAGCTCTACCAGCCACCGCCTCACAGGTCGATGCACAGTTCCCATTTACCCTGTTGTTTCCATACTTCTGTGTTCTCAGTGTTAGGTATTTTTAGTCAGATAGAAATTGGATAGATACTTTATGTATTAAAAATGTTTAGTGGAGATAGGATGTCTAGTTAGACTGTTAAATGCTTAGGCATGCTTATGAGTTTCTACAGGGTACATCTGGTCAAGGATAACTAGAGAGAAGAGTTGATGACTGTCAGCAGACAGGATGTTTAATATTATTAT
>NW_018127920.1:6771023-6791158 GCF_001952655.1 Monopterus albus | reverse complement strand
TAGGCCTGGTGGGTTCAGGGTCTTTCATCTTTCATCTGCCTGCGAGCAGTTTGGAGGTGCGAGATACCTGAGCGTGTAATGTTAATTTTACCTGTGATCCTTTGAATAAATCAGCACTGTTTTGAAGTTACTTGGACTGCCTCGTCTCTCAGAGTTAGCAGTGGTAACAAGAGCCATAGTCCTACTTCAGCCATCATCGCCTCACCTTGCAAAGAAACAGTCTAGCAATAAATGGTGTACGAGTGAAAGCTGCCCCAGGCAATCTATCAAACATATAAATTGTTCCATGCTTGCGCTATAACACCGAAGTGTTGACTAAAGACCCTTCTAAGATTCATTCAGGTCCTTATAATAATATATATAATATATATATATATAATATATATATATAGTTCACTATTCTACACTGTAAATAAACCTCACTGCTTGCACCGAAGTCAGCTACCTGGGTCCATTACTTTTTTGCTCGCTCATTTTGTGTTCAAGCTTTCCTAACATAGGTAAACAATGGTACATGTACTGACAAACAGAAGCGTAACACTCTAAATAAAGCAGGTAATTGGGAAAACCCCATATTTTAACTGGCATAATACAAACATAGTAACTTGTCCAGCCTTACAACAAATCTCTCTTAACATCACAGAGAAAAGTTTATTTTTTATTTATTTTTTTTTTTATACTTGCTGAGTTACTTTGGCCTAGAAGTACTAGATCATTTGTGCACTTCTTTTTTTGAGCTTTAGGTCACTTTTAAGATAATTTACTGTTGTAACATTGTACATTAGTCAGAAAACAAGGAAAAGCATGTCATGGGCTCTTTAAGGACAACAATGTCAAGGTAGGGAGTGGCCACCACAAAGCCCTGAGCTCAGTCCAAGAGAACATTTGTGGACAGAAATGAAAAACTGTGTGTGAGGAAGGAGGCCTCCAAGTCTGACTTTGCTCCACCAGTTCTGTCAGGAGGAATGCACTAAATCTCCAGCAACTTACTGTAAGAAGCTTGATGAAGGCATCCCAAAACATATGACACAATTTAAAGGCAACGCTACCAAACACTAACCGACTATATGTAAACGTCTGACCCACTGGGAATGAGATGGAAGAAACGTTATAGGAGTGCAATGGTAAATCGGTGGAGTAATATTTTAAAGGTTGAAACATTTGGCTTGGCAAATTTAAGTCTGGTTAGTGTCCCTCTTCTGATAACGAATAACATGCACCTCCTTCCCTAAACATTTTCTGCACGTCTTTTCACCGCAAACATTTTGACGTTTCATGGTAGCAAAAGCACAAGTGTAACTTATAACATTAATCATGGTTCTGTGCTATTACAGTAAGTGTCCAAGTAAACCATGAGTGTCACATTAGGCAAATCCCAATTCCCTAACTGCATTTCTGTCATTTGCGTCTTAGTCCTGCCCATGTAAGATGCAAGGAATGGATAGGACAAACTGCAAGGAAGAACCAAGAAAACACAACACATTTTAAATGACATGAGACATCCTTTGCTCCAATCCTTCATGTGAAGCGTCCAATCACAATATAATTCATAATAAAGGTGTGTGTCAGTCCATAACAAACATCAGCTAAGGATGCACTCATGTATCCTTGTTTATAGCTCCTCTAGGTAGCCTCCTCAATCCTCAGAGCATAAATAAGTACTTTTTGTATGCATGTGATGACTCATTTTTTTCAGTTTAATCTGCACATGCTTGGCAGTTTAGAAGCTCACCAGAGTTAGAAACAAGTCACTTGAAAACAGGAGTGTGGACTATGAACAGAAAAAGATCAAATCTGACAAAAAGATTGTAACTGAGCATTAAGGACTGTAATGTCAATGTTGTGTAAATTTTCACTGAGTTTGGAGTGAGTCAGTAAGAAAACCAGGCTGGTGGTCAGACAGATGGTGATGTGTTCAGTCATACTAAAGGGTGTAATTTTCTATAACTGGTGAGATATGAAGCAGATGGAGGGCAGGGATGATAAGGAGAATGAGAAAAGTCTAAATTTAAAGTCTCCAGAGATCTCAATTGCTTTGGAGGTCAAAAGCTGGTGCCTCCAGTGCCTGGGGAAAATGCCAGCATACATCATTCCAATGATCTTTCTCATTATACTCACTGTTTCGCTTGCCTGCCCACTGTGGAAATAAATATGACAATATGACCACTGTGAACCAAGCATCCTGGCCACTGAAATAAAACGGGGCTGGAGGAGACGAGCCACATAAACTTAAAATAGATGTTTTAGTACTGCATGTCTTACTGGCCAACTGAGATGATAGATGGCAATAAGGCACAGTGGTTTTTTTTGAAGGTTGTACCTAAATTTATTGACAGAGGTCTGATTGTACACATACAGCTGGATGATGAACAGTCTTCTACAGTTAAAATGAGCACTCTGCCTCTGCAGGATTACTGCATTCAGGGAGAGCAGATACTAAGTACAAAAATGTTCTCTCCTGTTCTTCACAGGGCAGAAGGAGAGTGAAAGCAGGAATTCACAGTACAATACATTCTCTTAGATGATTCAAGCTGTTTTCATTGCGCAAAGATTAAGGTGTGGGTGTGTGTTCTTGTACTTGCTAAACAGTGAGTATTTTTTTCTACAGAGTGGGGACATTTATGGAAATGGAGGACATTTAGGCCAGTCCTCACTTTCTGAAACACCTTTTTGAGAGTTAAGACTTGGTTTTAGGGTTCAGGCTAAAATTAGGTTTTGTTAGGGTTAGGTTACAGTTAGGCATTTAGTTCTGACGGTTAAGGTTAGGTTAAGGGGCTAAAGAATGCTTTATGTCAATGAGTGTCCTCACAAAGATAGAAGTATGGGTGTGTGTGTGTATTTGAATTTGAAATCCTTAAACAGAACTATAAAATGTTTTTCTTAGCTACCATTAGTGGATATCATAAGAAAACACTGACAAACACTTCTGCATGTAGTACACTTTTAGTACACAGGTGGGAAGCCTTCTTCACACAAGATGTGATGAATCATATCTGGAAAATGTGGCTATTTTATCTGTCATATAAAAATAATAACAAAGAAGTATAAAACCTTACCTGGAAGGACATGCACCCACTCACTGAAAACAAACTGTTCTTAAAGCTGTCAGGTTTGCTTGGCGCCACCTGCCTCTCTTGCTTTCTCTCTCTTTCTTCCCCTTTCTCTCTCCCTCTCTCTCGTCCTGCAGGCTCTGGCTTCTGGGGAGTCACACAGCTGAGGCGCATTACCTGATTATCTCCTTCCCTACTTAAAGTGCTGGCAGTTTCTTCCTTGTTGCCAGTACATTGAGGATTCTCTGCTCTACACTTTGGCCATGCTATATTGAGTCAGCACTATTCTTCATTGAGACTTTGAGTACTCTGGTACTCTCTCAAGTAAGACTGTATTATTCTCCTGACAATACAAGTCGACTGACATCTGTGACAATTCACTTCCTGAGGGAACTCACCACTTCCTGGTTGTTTTCGCCCAGCATCTCTCTGAGTGTTTCTGCCTCTAGCCTGGTTCGTGTCAAGCTCTGCCTGCAGCTACTTGCCTTCTCTGAGCTCCGCCACTTTAACTCACCTCCTCTGAGCTTTTCGGCTATGCTTCCTCATCTATGCAAGCTGAGTGCAGGGTGCACGAGCACCCTGCACTCAGCTCCTTGACGCCACAGCTGTCTTCACCCCAGTACATCTGCCTTGGCCTGTCTGCCTCTTCAGAATGGGATCTGCTACCCCAACCTCTCTGTTACCTCTGCTTCCTGACCAGCCACTCAACCTAACACCCAGGTAAGTGCAGGTTACATCTCAGCTGTGATGCTCATCTTCTCCCTGCTCTGTCTCTGCTGCTGCAGAACCCTGAATCATCTCCGAAGCTACTACTCAGCCTTCTCTCCACCTACCCCTTCCTCTTCTGCCAGACTGCATCAGCCATGTTGACTGTCTTCTCGCTCTACCTGTATTACTATTGACTGATCAGTACTGTTTGTGTCTGCCATCTGAGTCCAGCCTGCTTGCTCACTTCGCCCCTGCGAGTGATCAACCATAACAAAAGCCATGCCAGTTTTCAGTATATTTTATCATTGACCACTAATTGGACAGTCCAACCTTAGTCAGTGGGGAGGTGCTAAAGCTGTTATGGTTTTGTCTCTTCTGCCTTGGCGTTCTCCTCTTAAAGAGCTAGAACAATGTAAAACAAACAAAACCGAGCTTTGAAATGGATCAGGGTGATGGTGGAGGTCCTCCTCTGCTGTGAAATTACTGAAATCTGTCTCTCCAGTGTTCTTACATTACGTATAATTTTAACTCTGCCACCTGGAGAGCTAGCAGTTTTGAAACTGCTTGCTATGTCATCACACTCTGTCGTTAAATTGGTTACGGAATATACATAAGTGTCATGAGAGAGATGAGCCTATTTACAATGCATTTCGCCCCCAGGAACTGAATATTGCACCTCGGTCGACTATTGCATAGAAAGTCACTTTTGGCTTTTCCCGTTTAGGGGTCGCCACAGCGAATCGTCACACTGATGACTCACATGTTGACATTTGGCACGTGTTTTTATCCCGGATGCCCTTCCTGACGCAACCCTGATTCAAACCCGGGCTGCAGCGGCGAGAGCGCTGCGCCTTAACCACTAGCCTACCAGGGACGGCTATTGCATAGTAATTAATAATTATCACTGCAGTGATATATTGTACAGTCTGATGGTTGTGGGGAGGAATGACCTGCGGTAACGCTCCTTCTTGCACTGGGATGTAACAGTCTTGTGCTAAAAGAACTGTTCAGAGCCTTCACTGTGTGGTGCAGGGGATGGGAGGGTTTATACATGATGGGTTTTAGTTTCGCCAGCATCCTTCTGTCCACCACCTTTTCAATGGAATCCAGAGGGCAGCCCAGGACAGAACCAGCTCTCTTAACCAGCTTGTTGAATCTCTTTCTGTCCCTGTCTATGCTACCTCCTGCCCAATCCACCACAGTGTAAAAGACCGTAGATGCTACCACAGAATCATAAAATGTCTGAAGGAGTGCCCCACATACACCAAAGGACCTTGGTCTCCTCAACAAGTTGAGGCGGCTCGGGCCCTTCCTGTACAGGGCATCTGTGTTGTTGGTCCAATCCAGTTTATTGTTAAGGTGGACACCCAGGTATTTAAAGGCGTCCACAATCTCAATATCTGAGCCCTGAAAGCTCACCGGCGTGAGTACTGGTGATTTCCGCTGGAGGTCAATCATTGTCTCTTGTCTTGCTGGTGTTCATGACCAGATGATTTTTCTCACACCACTCCACAAAGTCGGTAACAACCCCCCTGCATTCTTCCTCGTCCCCCCCCAGATACACATCCAACAATAGCGGTGTCATCCGAGAACTTTTGTAGATGACTGTGGTGGGAGTTGTACTTGGAAGTCTGACGTGTAGAGGGTGAACAGAAAGGGGGAAAGCAACCATCCCCTGGGGTGCTGCCATGCTGCAGACTACCACATCCGACACACAGTGAGATCTGTTTGTGAGGTAGTTAATGATCCACACCTGCCCCCGTCAACTTCCCCCTCAGCAGTGACTGCTGGATTGTGTTGAAAGCACTGGAGAAGTCAAAGAACATGACCCTCACAATACTTCTGGGGAAACTCCAGGTGAGACAGGGCTCGATGCAGCATGCAGATAATAGCGTCACCTACCCCGATGCCAGGTCAATATGCAAACTGCAATGGGTCGAGCACAAAGCTCACTTGGACATGGAGGTGGCCGAAAACAACTCTGCATGGTCTTCATCAGGTGGGAGGTCAGGGCAACAGGTCTGTAATGGTTTGGCTCCTTGGGATGAGTTATTTCAGGAACTGGGACCACACAGGATGTCTTCCACAGAACCGGAACTCTCTCCAGTCTAAGACTCAGATTAAACATGTACAGGACCACTTCACTGAGCTGGTCTGCACACTCTCTGACGACCCTGGGGCTGATGTGGTCAGGGCCTGTGGCCTTCCTGGCTTTAATCCTCCTTAACTCCCTCCTGACCTGGTCCGCCATGAGGCTGAGGGGGCGGGTGGGTGGTGACTGCTCAGGTGCTGTGGGCTGGCCAGGTGGGGGCTAAGGACTGGGTAGAGTCAAATTTATTAAAAAAACAGATTCGGTTCATTTGTCTAGGCCTGGTCTCCCACGACCTGGTTATCATCCCCACTTTTTTCGTGGCCCCAGATGTGTTTCAGACTTCTCCACACCTCACGCACATTGTTATTCTCCATGCTCTGATCTAGCTTCTTCCTGTAGCTTGCCTTGCACCTTCAGATCATATACTTTAGTTCCCGCTGCACTCTGCTCAGCACCTCCTTGTCCCCTGACATGAAAAACCTCTTCTTCTCATTCAGCAGTGACTTTAACTTGTGGCATGTTATTGGGAAAACACCATACTGTTCTGGATGGCACCATATTTTCCACACAGAAATTTATGTAATCCAAAATACAGTGTGTGAGGCCATCTATGTCCTCTCCATGAGGACTGCAGAAGATGTCCCAGTCTGCAGTTTTTAAACAGTCTCTCAGCTGCTCAATTGCCTCCTCTGTCCATACCTGCTTCTGCTTTACCTCTCCTGCACCCAGTAACCTGTCCTTTGTTCAATAAACTCTTTTTGTGTTCCACTCCCGGTGTATATCTGAGTACAATGGGTCCACCATCAGTACCCAATCATGACAATAAGCCCACCCCCTGCACAGCACTACACTGAGAATGTAGGAAGGTAAATGAAAATACTATCTGTGCTAAAACTAAGCTAGCTGCCTGCCCTGTTCCCTTATTTTATCATTCCTTGGTCCTCAAGCCTCGCTTAACCCTGAAGTCATTCCGGTCTGCCATGATGACAGATGTCCTAAAGCTCTTAATGTATTATTGCTTGGAGGAGCAAGGAGGAGCTATGACCAATTATACACAAATGCATCTGACATGTCCCTTTAATGGAAATCAATTTGTGTTTGAACACTTCACATAAAGGATTGGAAGACCTCTCATGTCAGTTAAAATGCACTTCCTTGGTTCCTCTCTCCTTGCATCCTACATGGGGTGTGAAGTCACATGTCGGCCTCTGTTTCTCTCCTGAGAGCCTTGGTTGAGCTACTGGTGATGGCTGGCAGGGAGTGGCACAGCTTAAATAAGCCAATCATTCAATCTGGCTGGCTAGTATATAGCCTGGGCTTGGCTGTGCCATCCTTGCCAGTCAGTTTGTTGACTACCCAACTTCTACCGACCAACTGCCTCCAGAGAGATTGCATCTTTGAACTGTTGCTACTAGATCTGTTCCTGTGTCCTGTCCTGCCTCTTGCTATCTTCACTGACTTCCTGGTTTCCTTGGCTCCTGGTTACCAGCTCTGAAGACCTTGCTCCTGCAACTGTCTGCCCAGGAAGCCCTGCTATCTATTACTGTCACTCTGTGTGATGTTTGCAGCTGGACCTGGTCCACCTCTACCTGATAGACTCTTACATCCTCCTGCTCGTGTTTGGTGTCTCAACTCTCATCATTCACTTCATTCTGCTCAGTGCTAGTTGCTTCTATCCCCAGCGACAGTTCAGCTACCTGTTACTTCTGCATCGCAGCCTGAATTGTCTCCAAACCAGCAACAGCGCAGCAACCAGTTTTGTTCTTTGTCCTGTAGAAAGGTACAGGGAGAGAGAGAGGACACTATGGGAGAGAGGAGACACAAAGTTAATGGCAAGTAATGCTGGCATATAGATGCATGGAGAAAGAGGAGAGGAGAGAAACTCGGAGCACCATGGGACCCCCAGCAGCCTAGGCCTATAGCAGCATAACTAAGGCAAGGCTCAGGGTCACCTGAGCTAGCCCTAACTATGAGTTTTATTAAAAAAGAAAGTATTATGTTTAATCTTTTGAATGATTAATGATTGTCCCTAGGAATACTTGCATTTTGTCCTATTCTGATTGGTTGGGAGTGCTTGAGTTATCACCTACAACCAATCAGAGTAGGAATAATGTGGAAAACCGTGCCTCCTAAGCAGCAGCGAGGGCCACCAACAGTGACTAAACTTGGCTTGGTATGGTGGTTGTCTTGGCTTTAGAAAGTAAAGTAGAATTACTGACATCTTATTACATAATTTTTGAACAATTCAGTTAAAATAATTTTAAAAGCAATGAGTGACTACAGCACATGACAGAATGAATGACTGACTCATCAGAAAGCAGAACTAATCATTACTTAGCATGCTGTACCCTTCACTAGACTAGAAGAGTTCATTAATGGAGCACAAAACAATTCAAAGTGCTTTACAGGCACAGGAAATAAAAGTCACAGAGCACATAAAATGAAATGCTAATGAGATCATAAAAATACAGTAAATAGTATTGCACTAGCATGCAAAAAATGAATGTTGGAAAAAGTATTTTTTTTAAAACTGCCGTAAATATTAAAGTTTTCACCATGCAGTTTTTTTATTTACTGTACAGACATGAGCATGAACTACTAATATCTTCTCATCCAACTCTCAGCAAGTAAGTGAAAAGGCATACTGCATTTTCCTTAGAAGAAGCATGTAATGTATAAGGAGCTTATATATTATAGAATTTTGTTGCAGTCACTTGTAGAAAAGGAAATGAATGTTTATTCATTGTGTTTTACTTGAGTAGCAATTAGCTGGCCAGTTCCATGTGCTCTAAATGATTTTGTACTGTATTAACACACAGGCAGCAGAATTTTTAAATAAAATTAACACACACAAAATCAGCCCAGAGACTTGAGAATTACAGCAATGATTAAATTAATACACCTTTTTTTTTTGTTTTTTTTTGTCTTCTGGCTTGAGTCAATGCTTCAAGGTCTTTAATGTCTCATATTTTCTTATATATTTGTAAATCAGTTTACTAAATTTATATTTTCATATGACAGGCTTAAAAATATAAAGACTCAAAATTGAAATCCCCCAAATCATATTATATTAGCAGGGTGGTCCATTTATTATATATCATTTTTAACACAAAAAGTCTTTTGCTGCAAGCACTTTGAATGTTTCAGGCAATGCATATTATTTATTGTTCGTTTATTTAAATTGTAATAATAATGTTATAAGACAAATATATCAAAAACATGTCCAAATTAAGGGACCTAAAAATGCAAGATGGTGCCCAGACATGTTTGCGTGTTCCACTCTTGAATGCCAGCTTTTTCTTAATTTTCTTCTTTATGGGGGGTTTTTACTTTCTGCAGTGCACAAATGTGACATTGTGCACTGCTAATGTCATGAACTGCTCACCCCGATGCTGTATTTATTGCTGCAGGCAACTTTAATCAGTGCAATCTACGGACTGTACTACCCAAATATTACTGTGACGACCGCTGGCTCGGTTGAGAGGAGCTGGTCTGACCCTGTCCTATACTTGACAGTTAACTAGCCAGCAGTGTGCCAGCACCTGGCTCAACAAGGAGGAGAGAACACCTGGTTTGTCTTTTGGTGGTTTTATTGAACGCAGTATGGAGGCAAATGAAAATGCTGTCCGAACTGGCACCATGTGCTCTCTAAAGAAAATAATGAAAGAATAAACAACACATCTCCCAGAACTTCACCATCGCCCGCCAACAGAACCAAACCAACACGCCCACCTGTCATCCCTCTTATACCCTCCCACACCTGTTCCTCCCCCCATCCCACATTGGCCAGAACAGCGCGGCATTTCGCAGAAAAACAGCGGTAACCAATACATGCACAGCTTTCACAACAGTGTCAAACCCATTTGCACACAACAGAACACACGAACATCAGCAGCCGGTCAGGGTCGCCACATTACCAACATGTGAACATTCCCAATTGGGGCAAGAACACTCTGGATCATGACGCTCGGACCACATTTCTTTGTTCCTGTATCCAGCTTACAGACAAAGACTGAAACAAACAAACCCTGTCACCAAACAAATTAAACTCTGGACCCCAGAGACTGAAGGCACCCTCCAGGACTGTTTCGCCCAGACAGACTGGGATGTGTTTAAAGCTGCAGCCACCTCAGAGGACGTTTCTGTCAGCGTACAGGACTATGCTGAGTATGTGATCAGGTACATTAGTACCTGTATCGACAACATTGTGTCCACCATACAACCCAGAAGGTTCCCCAACCAGAAGCCCTGGATGAACAGTCAGGTACGCCACATGCTGCGTGTTCGCTCTCATGCATTCAGATCAGGTGATGAGACGGAGTACAAAGCTGCAAAGTACAGACTTCGCAGTACGTTTCATACCTTTTATTTTCCTTGCTTATATATATATATTAAAACTGTACTGATGACTGCCATATTGACTACGGCTGTGGCTCATTAACGGTTTGATTCCCAGCTTGTCCTGTTGAAGTGTCCTTGAGCAAGACACTGAACCCCAAGTTGCACCGCATTACACCCTCAGCCTATTTTATTTAATCTTTTTTACCTGTGTCTGTACCCATAAATTACTATAAACATTTTTTACTCGTTACACATCATTTTTGTAGGTTACTTATTAGGTACCCATAGGTACCTAACACAGTTGAGGACTCTGGTGGGAACCCTATTGGTTGCTGTTACTAGGGTTTCTTTTGTTTCCATTACCACTTTTTGGGGGGAGGGAGTTTTTACCTGTTCAATTTGAGGATTTAAGGATAGAAGGTGTCATATGCTGTACAAATTGAAATACCCATTGGGGAAAATTGCTGGCTGGACCACAATGGAACCATACCCAATCCGTGACAGATCTGTGCATGGCCCCTGCCCTTACCATGTATATGAAATGTGAAACCCACTGTAATCGATAATAATTATTTATCCGGTGCAGTACCTGTATAATCTGTGGCCCAAATCAAAAACATGACTGCAGCCCAAATGCAAAACTTAAGTAGGCACACTCTGGCTTGTGTGTTTTTGAGAACAAAGCATCATCTAATGGTGACAAATCAAGGAATAGCTCTTTAATGTCCATGTTTACTGTGGAATCTAGATGCACCTTAGGAGAAGAGGGACTCATGGAAGTCTAATGGTAAGTACACACCAGCTAAATGGCATTCAGCTTATGTGTGCAGTTCTGAGTGGCTGCATTTGTATTACGCTCTTTTATTTGAGAGCTGCTCGGGTATACTTTTTAGTTTTAGCGCTAAACACCTGGGGATTCATTGTATTCTTACCCGCTCTTGGAGGGCAGAATGGAGGGTTGTGAAAAGAGCAACAGATGATCAACAAATGAAATTATTTTTGAGCCTAACTGATGAGTTTTGTATTATTGATCAAGCAGGGAGTAGATACTGTGCTCAAAGCAAACAGAAAAAGTGATGCTGACAGAGGCAAACCATAACGGGGTTTTTTTGTCATAAATTGATCTGTGGATCGATTAAAGCTTGAAGCAGCCTTATGCCATACTGAGTGCATGAAGTATAGCCCTCAGGTTTTCTCTTTTATGACAGCTAAGAGTAGGGAATATACTCAGAACCTGGTGACATTCTGGATCTTGTTAGCCATGTTCTCACTAGAGCTGTATAAAAGACTTAGCGGCAGTGGCGAAGAGGTTGTTCATTCTGGTGGAGTCTGAGAATCTGTACCCGCAGGGATATGGGGCCAGATATCAATCAGAGGTAGCTGTGTGTAAACAAACCAGGGAGCCTGTATGAAGTGGTACTTTCACTGAACAAACTGAAGTCAGGTGCTCAAGTGCTGTTTCTTAATGTTTTCTTAGATCTCGTTTGTCAAAAGTTGTGGATTATTTTGCAGTATGTAATTCAGTGTTGACAAATTACTGGTCTTCATCCTGTTAATAAACTTCAAATAATAGCTCCTCTTTTTCATAAAATTGACATTTAGGAGCAGTAGCAGAACAAAGCTCAGCAGGTAGTGTATAAGGTCTTTTGTCAGAACTATATCATAAAAAAGCTGCAGAAATGAAGCCAATAACATTTGAGAGCTATAACATGACAATTATGAGCTAAAAGAAGCTAAAAAGCTCCACAGCTCTTAGAGCATCTCAAGAGCTGGAGATAGTTGTTTGTGGGCTTGCCACTACACTGCTCCTTTCACATTACACTTTGCATTAATATAAGAAATTCTGATTAGTACAGCTTTAATTTGAAGGAAATTTCACAAACAAAGAAATATATATGAATAATAACCTCTAAAATCATTTTAATCAACACCTGAATATTATCACCATCAAGACAGCATTTATTGCAAGATTAGACTGAATTAGTTTTAGCTGGGTTAATAAACTTGGCATTTATCTTTTACACCAAGTTCAGTTTTGCTTTTTAGTCTATTTTAAGAAAATGTTACGGCAAGCCGCACACCAACAGAGCGACTGGACTCAGGAATAGGCAGGACTCAAACCCAGGTCAGAAAAAGATATTTATTTGACAGAGTATGGAATGAAAAGGAGGTGGCGAGGATCAGATGCGGAGCTGCCGGTGTGGGTCTCGGGCGGTTGGGGCCGCTGAAATGACTGGACCACTGGAGCAGCCGCCCGGGGTCGGAGGAGAGGTTTGGCACTGTGTATCAGCTGCCGAGGTGCCGGGGACGGCCTGATCCGTGGACGTAACAGAAAATCTTTTTACAACAGTAAATTAAAAGGATTCTTCAGTGATTATTGCACTTTCCTTAATCATATGGGATACAGATAAAAAGGAATGATAAAGATCTATGAAGTACCAACTCTACTTTAAATTTAAAAAATGTACTATTTGAATCCTACATAATGCAACCAACGGCATTAGAACATTCTTATCTCGTAATGTCAGAATCTCCCAGTTTATATTGTAGACTTTGTTATAAATTTTCAACCTTCAAACCCTACTAATATTATCAAGGTTAAGTTCTCAAACTTAAGAAGGATCGCTCCAGAGCCACAAAAGACATAGAACCATTGTTACAGTGTGAGCTGTGAATAAACTGATCCTTATGTGGAAAACTGCTGGATTTCTCTTGTAATTCTGATTTAAATGTTTTCCCAGTCTATTAAAAACTAGTCACAAGTTTCTTCTTTGTTCTAATTTGGACTTTTTCTTGAAGTATCTGCATGAAGAGCTAAACTTAAAAATGTCACTGTGCCAGGACAATTAATTTTTCAGGGAGCTTGGGTGTATTTCTGAAAGACAAAAAGCTAAATCTCATTCACCATCTGGTCCCATAAAGTTTTTTTTTGTCAGGCACTTTTATGCTAGTGGTGAGTTTGGATATCAAAGTAAAGAAACAGACCAGAGATGCTGTGCAGTCAGCCAGGCTCAGCTTCCGACAGCCAGTCCTGGCTCTGAGAGCTCACCTTCAACAACAAAGGCTGTCCTTGAGGCACATCAGAGTTTGGCACTGGCTTCAGCCAGAACATTTTACAAACAATGTCATTTTTCAAGAGCAGTCCATGGACATGACAGTAATAGCCACAGAAGAATGGGAATTTTCAAATTCATTAATCCTTTCAATTATCTACTCGACAGTTTTGGACAGTTTGAGACTGAACTCATTTACAAACAAAGAAACAAAGGCTAAGTCCCACCTGCTGTCCTAACAAGCCTCTGTTCAGATGCTTATATAACACAAACAGTTCTCTCATTAGTCTTAATGAAAATCCAAAACATAATATCAGAGTATATTGTCCATATTTGAAGACATTTTGGGGTTGTTATTGTTCTGGAAGACAAATTTGAGCATCCAATCATTTAACTAAGACAAAATGCTGAAAAATAAATAATGAAGGTGTTGGATAAAAAACTATTAACTTTATAAAAACTTAAATTAGACAAAATTGGAGACTTTTTAGCTGTTTAGCTGGGAGGCAAAATAATGTAAAACTTAAAATGGAGTGACCAGTAAACTAAAGCAGACATATCACTCAGTTGGCATCAAAATATTCTCTGAAGTCTACCCACATACTAAAAGCTTTCCATGTGTGCCCCTGCATCTGCTGGGTGTCAGTGTGGGTTAATGCATCAACATATACAACTTGCCTATTTCTCAGCATGGGCAATATACATGTGTGTCAGTGCTTTGGGGAAGCAATTTTATCACTTTTGCTTATTGGAACTGCTGCCAATGAGCTCAACTTACCTAGAAATAACTGCGGATCAGCTTTCAGAGCCATGGTCACCACTACTGTGGCTAATCAGCTTCTCCTGCCATGGAGCTCTGCCAACCATGAACTGCAGGCCAGCAGCTTACTGTCTGCTGCAACTGTGGTTTTGGCTCCTGAGGCCAATGGTGTATACTGTAAATATACAGTAAGTCAGAAGTTTCCATACACCTTAGCCAAATACATTTAAACTCACACAACTCCTGACATTTAATCCTATAAACATTCCCTGTCTTAGGTCAGTGAGGATCACTCCTTTATTTTGAGAATATGAAATGTCAGAATAACGGTAGAGAAAAAGATTTATTTCAGCTTTTATTTCTTCCACATATTTCATATTCCCAGCAGGTCAGACATTTACATAACCTCAGTTAGTGTTTGGTAGCATTGCCTTTAAATTGTTTAACTTGGGTCAAACATTTCAGGATGCCTTCATCAAGCTTCTTACAATAAGTTGGAATTTTAGCCCATTCCTTCTGACAGAACTGGTGGATCTGAGTCAGGTTTGGAGGCCTCCTTGCTCATACATGCTTTTTCAGTCTTGCCCACAAATGTTCTGTTGGATTGAGCTCAGGGCTTTGTGGTGGCCACTGCAATACCTTGACTTTGTTGTCCTTAAGCCATTCTGCTGCAACTTTGGAAACCTGCCTGGGGTCGTTGTCCATTTGGAAGAGCCATTTGTGACCAAACTTTAACTTCTTGGCTGATGTCTTGAGATGTTCAATATATCCACATCATCTTCCTTCCTCATGATGCCATCTACTTTGTGAAGTGCCCCAGTCCCTCCTGCAGCAAAGCTCCCTGACAACATGATGCTGCCACCCCCATGCTTCACGGTTGGGATGGTGTTCTTTGGCTTGCGAGACAGACGTAATGGTGGTCATTATGGCCAAACAGTTCAAATTTTGTTTCATCAGACCAGTGGACATTTCTTCAGAAAGTCAGATCTTTGTCCCCATGTGCAGCTGCAAACCGTAGTCAGCCTTTTTTATGGAGTCTTGGACCAGTGGCTTCTTCTTTGCTGAGCAGCCTTTCAGGTTATGTCAGTATAGGAGTTGTTTTACTGTGGATACAGTATAATACTGTTAAGTCTAAGCATGGGAAGGACCCAAATATGGGTCTCTCGGGAGGACGGCTTCACAACCAGACAGGAGTTCGGAGACGCCGCACAGGCCAACCCGCTCAGGATCAGGTGGAGGCTGCTGCAGCACACAGGCAGGCTGGGATACTGAGACAGGGTTGAGAGCCTAACACCTAACCCCTAACTTGCCTACCCTGCACATCAAGGACCTGCCCAGAGTGCAGCTACACCTCAGAGACAGGCTGGGGCAGAGGCTGCAGCTCAGAGACAGGCCAAGGTGGGGGCTGCAGCTGGGGACCAGGCTGACACAGGGGCTGTAGCGACAGGACCAGGCCAAAATGGGGTCTGCAGCGATGGGAGCTCTGGGACAGGCTGAAGACAACCCCTCTTCCCACGTTTCCTTTGACTAAGCCCTCCAGGACAGATGGCCAACCGTGTTCCCAGAAAAGGCGAGCGCTCATTGTCAGGAGTGGGCGGATCGAGGTCTGGTTTAGGGTCCAGAATGAGAGAGATCACGCCAAGGCTGATGGAGGAAGGAGAGCTCTGTGAACAGGTGGTGCCGGTGGAGAGAGGGTGCGCCATCTGAGCCTTTAACTGAACCCAAACCACTCAGGCCTCTCTGGGGCTCAGAGGGGGTGATGGGGAAGTACTGGAGTGGCTCCTCTCTAGTTGGTCTTGCTCCTTAAGGATGGCCCAAAAGGAGTTGTCCTTCAGGTAGGCGTTCAGCTACACTTCTTGCTCCGCTTACAGGTCAGCAATCTGGGATAGAATGTCAATTGTCAGGGGAAGGCCATCTAGCTAGGGACAGCTCCTTACGAGGGCCTCCATATGGTCACAGATGGCTAGCCGCTCGTAAAGGCTCTCTTTATGGTGTCTACCCGGCCACACAGGTTCTGCAATACCCATGTGAGGACAGTGAATTCCTCGACCGGGTCTGCTGGGTTCAAGTTTGGCTGGCTCATACTGTTAAGTCTAAGTATGGGGAGGACCCATGCTGCACAAGAGTCAGTGAATGGATGACAGAAGCGGGAGGGGAGTGATGTTATGCTCGAAGCAGATGGCTCAACACAGTACTGATCTTTCAAAGCAGAAGTATCGCTACAAGATGTTTTGATGCCTTGCTTCACCATGCAAAATATCACGTCTCCCCAAATGAGGCGTCATGAAGTCACGCGTATCAGAGATGTGTCACGCCGGTTTTGAATACAAGGTGGGGTTATCAAACTCTCACCATGTTTATAAACGGGCTTGTGCTCTCAAGGGTTTTTTGGGAGGAGGAGGAGAGTTTTTGTGTGTGTTTTTGCTACAGTTTTATTGATTGACAATCAGGGAGAGTGAGGTTTTCGGTAGGATTAGCATAAGCTGTGGGGGCGACTGTGGTTCGGTGGGTAGAGCAGTTGTCTCCCAACCGGAGGGTTGGTGGTTCAAATCGTGCCTGCAGGCCACATGTCGAAGTATCCTTGGGCAAGACACTGAACCCCCAAGTTGCCCCCGATGGTTAGAGCCATCAGTGTAAGTTGGCGCCACACATGACTGCCTCGGTTCTATAATGGAGACAAATTCCTTGTGTGTGCAACATACTTGGCCAAATAAAGGTGATTAAAAGCTTAGATAAACTGGCATACAGTTGTACACTAACACTGGCACATAGACGTTCAAATACAAAACCACACACCTGTACAATGGGTTTCACATTCTTCTGCTCTGATTACCTGCAGGTGTAACTCAAAGAGTTCAAAATACAACGGCTGGAAGCGACAGTGAAGGTTTAGTGTTATTTGGCTGAGCCCTACCTTTCCAGGAGGTAAAATATTGGAACGCAAGGGCAGTGGTTTATCCTAATCTTTACAAGCTTGCCAAAAGATATCTTCATATGCCAGCAACTCCTGTGCCATGTGAAAAGGTATTCTCTAAAGCCGGAGAGGTAGTAACAAAGAGGAACAGACTGAAGCCTAACTCAGTTAAAATGATCTTGTTTTAAATAACAATCTCTGAACCCCTTCCCACCTTCACCAGAATTTTGTACAACTACTGTCATAACAGTCCCTAGTTGCACAAGCATTTCCCAATTTTGTTCCAGCTTTTTGTTTTGTAAATATATTTTTGCATTTCTATGAATCTTGCTTTATTGCACAGTATTTTAAGATGGCACAATCACATTATGACACAAGTATATGTCTTTAAAAGACAAAACTGTCAAACATTTCAAGATGCACCTAGAAACTTTATTGTTAAAACAGTGCCTTATGGTTTCACGACACCTTCCTCGTTATTGTTCCATGCAAATGGTCTGAGGGTTGGCCAGCAGATGTCACCATATATGATTGTATCAAATGCTTCGTAACACTGAACCATTTCAACACGATTGCTTCATATTGATTCAGTGGTTCCGATAACTTCAGTTTCTCCATCACTACAGAAGGGTAAGTCCATGGACGAACAGATCTTGAGAACAGGAGACAGGGACAGGTGCATGGAAACCAGATGAGCCAGCAACCAAACTGAGGGAAGGGAGGCGGATATATAGACAGGAGACCAGGCCTTCCTGGTGAGACAGTTAGTGGAGGGGAGGTCGGGGGTTGGGTGGTCTCGATGTGTGTGTGTGCCTTCTCTCTGTGCTGTGGTTGGCAGTGACGTGCGGTCAGGGGAGGCAGGTGAGGCAGAGCCTCCCCTGTCAATCTTGAAAAGCAAAAAAAGTTAACCATAAAATGTTAATATTTGTCGGCTGGTTTGTGTTGTAGGCCCTTTTGCCATTAGAATCCGATGTTGAAAGATTTTTTTTTCAATAAAGAATAGCATAATTTCTGTATGTCCCGTTCAAATACATGGAGGAGATGCGCAATGAGGCAGCACTTTGCTGTGCCTCTCGGTGGATCGTGGAATCCTCACAAACTGTATGCGATGTGTGTCGCTGTCCCTCTATATATCACAAATAAAATGCTTTCAAACACTCTGATTATATGCTCTGCCTTGCCATAATCTGGATAATGTATAAAATGTAGTTCTGTAACGTGTTTAGGCTCCAGATTAACCATAAAACCCAGTAAAAAAGTTACTCGGTGAGGCAAACAGTACGCCTTCCTCAAGGCAGAGGGCGCTAGTGAGCCCACAGATTCAATCTTCTTCGTGCTTGTTTATATTTCCTTTACAATCCGCCTTATCAAAATAGAAGGTTACATTTCCAAGCTGAGAAAATTCGCAAATCTGGACTTTTGCAAATCTGGACTTTCAATCAAAACATTTTTGACAGTCTGGTCATTTTTGTCCAGAAGGATCTTCTTTATTGAAAAAATTTGTTTTAATATTGGATTCGAACGGTAAAAGGGTTTGTAATACATACCAGCTGACAAATGGATTTCGTGTACAAGTAAAGGTAAGACCATAAACTTTTATTATTTCTAGTTAGAAATAAGCTCAACTGGAATAAATTTTAACCTCCAAATTAAATATGGGTCACGTTTGTGTGAAGAATGCTGATATGAGATATGTTTTATATCTCATTGTCTGTTAACAGACAATTTGTTAACGGTTCATTGGTATTTGTAAATCTGACTGTAAAAGAGTCAGTGCCTCACCAGCTGTCAACCTCACCACACGTCACTGGTGGTTGGAGGTCTCAAAGCAGGTGTAGAAGGTGTTGAGGTCATCCAGCAGGCTGTCTGTGGAGCTGATGATGCTGGTGGTGGTCCTGTAGTCTGTGATGTGCTGCAGGCCTTGCCACATCCGCCCAGAGTCAGCAGTAGAATAGAACCCATTCAGCTTATCTCTGTACCACCCCTTGGCTGCTGTGATGGCCTTCCTCAGTCTGTACTTTGCAGCTTTGTACTCCATTGCATCGCCTGATCTGAATGCATGAGAGCAAGCACACAGCATGTGGCATACTGACTGTTTATCCAGGGCTTCTGGTTGGGGAACCTCCTGACTTGTATGGTGGGCACAATGTTGTTGATACAATGTGCTAATGTATTCGGTCACATACTCAGCATAATCCTGTACGCTGACAGAAAAGTCCTCTGAGGTGGCTGCAGCTTTAAACACGTCCCAGTCTGTCTGGGCAAAACAGTCCTGCAGGGTGCCTTCAGTCTCTGGGGTCCAGAGTTTAATTTGTTTGGTGACAGGGTTTGTTTGTTTCAGTCTTTGTCTGTAAGCTGGATACAGGAACAAAGAAATGTGGTCCGGGCATCAAAGGAGGGGGCGGGGTGCGGCCCTATATGCACCACGTATGTTATTGTAAACATGATGTGTGCCTTTTTATTTTGGACACCTCATGAGCTTTGCGGTAATTCACTAATCAGGCTGAAATTTTGAGACCTGCTAGAACACTGTTTTTCACACCATGACATTTGCCAAGTACAAATGGAGTAACTTAATCTCTGAGTCACACAGTTTAAAACACATTGTGAGTCAGTATGGCTTGTAAGAGACAGCAGTGTTTTGACAGCAGGTGTTTGTTAAAATATAGCAAGGGCTATCAGGTCATTTCCCACATTTCTTTGTGGCTAAAGGTGAAGCACTGTCACAAGCCTGCACAGTGTTGACCTAACAAGTTTAAAAAGCTGAACCACATTTAAAATGTCACTAAGAAAAAATTTGTAAAAGGTCAGCACATTCAGTCTGCCATCATGCTAATGAATTGTCTTGAGCTGTACAGTACATCATCTAATAATGAAGAGAAGGCAATTTTTAAAGATCCCATGGCCTGTTTTTCCTTGTTTTCTGACTTATCTACAATGTTCATTATTAGACTCAGTTGGCTTCTCTCAAACTGTAAATAAACCCACTCACTGTTTTAATCACACTCTTGATCTTGTTCTGACATATGGCATCGAAACTGAACACTTAATAGTTTTTCCCCATAACCCTCTTCTGTCTGACCATTTTCTAATAACTTTTGAATTTCCATTAATAGATGATACTCTATGTGGGAAACAATTCCACTACAGCAGATGTCTATCTGACAATGCTGTTACCAAGTTTAAGGAAATAATTCCATCTTTATCTACTTCAGTG
>NW_018127920.1:6769085-6769682 GCF_001952655.1 Monopterus albus | reverse complement strand
ACATAAAGGCCTGGATGACCTGTAACTTCTTACTTCTAAACTCTGACAAAACTGAAGTTATTGTGCTTGGGCCTGGAAACCTTAGAAATCTGCTGTCTAATCATATAGTTACTTTAGATGACATAGCTCTTGCCTCCAGTACTACTGTGAGGAACCTTGGAGTCATCTTTGATCAGAATATGTCCTTTCAATCACACATAAACCAAGTCTCTAGATCTGCCTTCTTTCACCTGCGCAATATTGCAAAAATCAGGAGCATCCTGTCTCAAAGTGATGCTAAAAAACAGGTCCATGCATTTGTTACTTCCAGGCTGGACTACTGTAACTCTTTACTATCAGGATGTCCCAATAATTCCCTAAAAAGCCTCCAGTTAATCCAAAATGCTGCAGCCAGAGTACTGACAGGAACTAGCAAGAGAGATCATAGCTCTCCCATATTAGCTGACAGTCTCAGGCTCCCTGTAAAATTCAGAATAGAATTTAAAATCCTTCTCCTAACATACAAAGCCCTTAATGACAAGGCTCCATCGTATCTTAAAGACCTCGTAGAGCCTTATCATCCTAACAGAGCACTTGGCTCTCAGAGTGCAGGTTTAC
>NW_018127920.1:6765888-6768618 GCF_001952655.1 Monopterus albus | reverse complement strand
CCCCAACCAGTCGAGGCAGAGGCAGAAGGTCTGTCGGAGGTTTGTTCTGTTAAAGGGAGTTTTTCCTCCTCACTGTCACCAAGTGCTTGCTCAAGGGGTTTTTGTTGGGTTTTCCCTATGTAATAATATTGATAACAGTAAGGTCTAGACCTTACTTTGTAAAGTGTATGAGATGACTTTTGTTGTGATTTGGCGCTATACAAATAAAATTTGATTTGATTTGATTTGATTTGATTTGATTATTACAGCGGTGAATTATCATCTTAGATGTGACCTAAAGCTCAAAAAATGAGGTGAACGTATGTTCCAGTATTTTGATGCAAAAGCAACTCGGTATATACACATCTCGCAAACTCTTGCTCATGAGACTTTTTTTCTAATGAAGTATTAGGTGATAGTGTAAGGATTTGCTTGGATGGTCATAATCTCCAGGCAGTTGCACGTTCATGTGAGCTTGCCTGACATTCACCGGTGCCATTTTGAAGGTGGAATGTTTAGCCTGTGCCCAGTTTTCTGGATATATTTTCCCTCCTGCTGCTGCACTGTGAGCAGAGGATGTGGAGAAAAATACAGGGCCTGAGGTTACTGCATGTCCGGGAATGTTCCTGTACAGGGACTCGCTGTTTTACCTGACTGGGTTTAATCTACAAGCAGCCAGCCAGTGAAGCTCCCCATGGTGGTGAATGATCAGCTCATCAATACTGGATTCCCCACAGTTCATGTTTGTTTTGACTGCTTGAGGCCGGTGTGTCTGCCGCATGTGATGTGTTGCTGGTTAACAAGCAGATTAATAATCCATGATGTCATTGTCAGAGCTACTCAACCTGTTGTAATTAATTTCACTACTTTGGGACTGTATATGGTCATGTGGGGAAAGAAGCAGTGACCATCGATTGGATTTACCAACCTTGGAGCTACTGTACTTGAAAGGGAGCAATGTTTCTACTACTAATGGTACGTTTAAAAAAAAAAAACACACGTTACATGTCTGTTAATGCCTTGTTCCTATAACATTAGAGAGAATTGTTTTAAGGCTGGAGAAGTTACTATGTCTGCATTATACCGGTTAAAATGTGGGGTTTCTCAATTACCTGCTTTGTTTAGAGTGTTACAGATCTCTTTTCATTGGTATGGAGGAGAAATTCAAATGAATTAATGCTGTCTTGGTATGTTGTGCTGTTCAATCTGATACAACACTGTCATCAGGAGGTGTGTGCGTTCACAAACTATCCTCTCGTTTTTAGGAAGAGGCTCTTGGTTTTTATTGTTCTGAAATAATTAGACTATTTGGAGTTGTGAGTTTAACATTTTATTGCGAGTCTTTTTCTGAGTGAACTTTCACTTGAAGACCATGAGCTTCCAGCAGTCAAATGTTTAGCAGGGGCTCCTTCGATGAAAAATTACTATCGGTGGGCTCCTATTAAGCATCCTATAAATCTCACTGGTGCAGAACCCAACTGCTCTAATGAATGCTAATATATGCATATGCTAATGAGCTGTAATACTTTTAACAGAGTATAGCAGGAATTGTCTACATTTTTCAGCCTGCTGTTTGAATAACTCCAGAAAATGATGACTAATGTAATTTCACTAGATGCTAGTTTGACAGTAACAGTTTACAATGTGTATCTATTTGTGAGCACAGAGATCCTTAATGTTATCACGTTCTAGAAAGTCACCATGAAGTTGAAACAGTCATTTCATGGAATTTCATGAAATTAACCACTAGGGCAGTAGTTCCCAAAGTGGGTTCCAGGGCACCACAGGCCTAGGGTGCAATAAGATTATCACTGTTCATTTATTGCAAAAGAAAAGCAATCCATTTGTTAAGGTTAGTCCCCCTCACCAGGAGGGTGAGGGAGAACTAGGGGTAGGACACAAGATAGCCGACCCAGGTGCTAGTACAAAAAGGGAGGTTTAATGTAAAACAACAACAAAGTGACAACATAACAGGGTCCATAATACTTACAATAAGGGAAGGGCAACTAAGGAGACCAGGATGAACAGGTACACATACACTGATGGCAGGAACTAGGATAGCACAGGATGTGGACGGACAGGCGAACAAAAGAACCAACGTACACAATATAATCCACCGCACAGAGACTGTCAAACATAACATTTCTTTAAACTTACACAGGGTAAGTATTGTCCATAACATGTTGCAAGTCGCAATGATCCGGCGACGGCGGAGCGTCTGTCCGAGGTATAAATAGGGAGGAAAAAGTAATCATCGGGATGCACCCCAGCTGTGTGCAGCGACAAACCAGTTGCTAATTACTGGAATGCAACACAGCTGAGGTGCAGAGCCCACATGATAAAGAGAGTAGAGGAGAGAAAAACGAAGGAGAGGCAGCGGCCGCCAAGCGGCCCTGACATCATTTTAAAATTAGTAAATTAAAATTAACATGCATTCATGCCACAGCTAATGACAACTCTCTGTTACCGGTTGCCATGTTAACATAACATCCTTTCCAGCTCAGGAGTGTGTTAGGTATTTTTAGTCAGATAGATATTAGTTAGATACTTGATGTATTAGAAATGTTAGTGGAGACAGGATGTCTAGTTAGACTGTTAAATGCTTAGTCATGCTTCTGAGTTTCTACAGGGTACATCTGGTCAAGGATAACTAGAGAGAAGAGTTGATGACTGTCAGCAGACAGGGTGTTTAATATTATTATTATGACGTGTATAACTGTAGCCTTAGCCATAATATGTTCTTATGTTTAA
>NW_018127920.1:6760484-6765761 GCF_001952655.1 Monopterus albus | reverse complement strand
CTCCATTTTGGGGAGGGATGTGGAGATGGTGCAGGAGTACAAATACTTGGGTGTGACTATCGACAACTGTCTGAACTGGAAAACAAACAGCACATCTGTGTATAAGAAGGCCCGCAGCAGACTCTATTTTTTAAGGAAGCTGAGGTCCTTCAATGTGTGCAATAAGATGCTGGAAATGTTCTATCAGTCTGTCGTTGCTAGTGCCTTGTACTCCTCAGTGGTTTGCTGGGGGAGTAGTATTGCAGCCAGGGACTCCGATAGAGTTAACAGGCTAATTAGGAGGGCTGGCTCCGTCATTGGCTGTGAACTAGAATCATTTGAGGCAGTGATGAAGAGGAGGTCATTGAACAAGCTGTTATCAATTATGGATAACCCTGACCATCCTCTCCGATTTGTGCTAGATAGACAGCGGAGCTCCTTCTCTAAAAGATTTAGACAGCTTCGTTGCCGTAAAGCACGTTATAGGAAATCTTTCCTGCCTTACTCCATTAATTTGTACAACACATCATCTTGGAGCATTAGACGATTCCTGGATTGAGAGTAATTGTATACTGGATCTGCTTTGTATAGATTTGCATATGTTTCACTCATCATGTGATTATGTATATGTACTTGATTGTGTTGGGTTTGTTTTTAACTTTTAACATATTTTATATTTTGTTTTATATATTTTTTATATTTTTAGTGAATTATCTATTCTAGTTATTGGTATGTGTGCTTGATAATGAGTGTGAACCGCTGCTGAAACAATGCCATTTCCCAGATTGGGATTAATAAAGTATTTCTATCTATCTATCTATTCATGGAATAAATCAGCACTGTTTTGTAGTTACTTGGACTGCCTCGTCTCTGAGTCAGTATGGTAAAAAGTACCGGGTACAACAAGTGTTTTTGGTGGAGCAAGTAAAGGAAAGATTGACATTGAGAACAGAGATCAAAGAAATGCTTTTACATGTCAGTCCACAGCACAGGCTGAAGTAACTCAATCTGAACCCACCAGTGAAACCAAAGTCAGTCAGCATTACCTGGCTAATGGCTTAAAAGACAGTCACTCATGGACTTGAGAATCTGACAGAATTTAAATCACTTAATCACATGGCTGTGGAAACCATGAGCATCACAGTATCACCCTGTCTGCAAAGAAGCTGTTTCAGCTGTTATTCAGTCCTTTGTTTCACACAAGACAGATGTTTCTCTACTTCAGCAAATCTCACCCAAGAACTGCCCAAATACAGACAGCACGTCACTTGTCCCACCAGGGACAAAAACACACTGGGCCACTGCTACACAGCAATAAAAGATGCCTATTGCTCTATCCCCCATAGAGCCCTTGGACTCTCTGATCACTGCATGGTCCATTTTATTCCAACCTATAGGCAGAAACTTAAAGTGGTGACGCTTGTGGTCAAAACAATGAAGAGATGGACTGAGCAGGCAAGGTCAGAGCTACAGGGCTGCTTTGACTGCACAAACTGGAGTGTATTTGAGGCTGCAGCCACAGACCTGGATGAACTCAATGACACTGTGACATCTTACATTGACTTTTCTGAGGATGTGTGTGTGCCCACTGAGACATTTTGCACATAGTACAACAACAAGCCCTGGGTCACAGCAAGACTCAAGCAGCTTCGTCGTGCCAAAGAGGAGGCTTACAGAACTGGGGACAGATCTCTGTACAGCCAGCCCAGGAACACACTGACAAGGGAGATCAGAGCAGCAAAGAGGAGCTACTCTGAAAAGCTGAAAACCCAGGTTCTGGCCAACGACCCCTCATCTACAGTGCCTTGCGAAAGTATTCGGCCCCCTTGAACTTTGCGACCTTTTGCCACATTTCAGGCTTCAAACAAAAAGATATAAAACTGTAATTTTTTGTGAAGAATCAACAACAAGTGGGACACAATCATGAAGTGGAACGAAATTTATTGGATATTTCAAACTTTTTTAACAAATAAAAAACTGAATAATTGGGCGTGCAAAATTATTCAGCCCCTTTACTTTCAGTGCAGCAAACTCTCTCCAGAAGTTCAGTGAGGATCTCTGAATGATCCAATGTTGACCTAAATGACTAATGATGATAAATAGAATCCACCTGTGTGTAATCAAGTCTCCGTATAAATGCACCTGCACTGTGATAGTCTCAGAGGTCTGTTTAAAGCGCAGAGAGCATCATGAAGAACAAGGAACACACCAGGCAGGTCCGAGATACTGTTGTGGAGAAGTTTAAAGCCGGATTTGGATACAAAAAGATTTCCCAAGCTTTAAACATCCCAAGGAGCACTGTGCAAGTGATAATATTGAAATGGAAGGAGTATCAGACCACTGCAAATCTACCAAGACCTGGCCGTCCCTCTAAACTTTCAGCTCATACAAGGAGAAGACTGATCAGAGATGCAGCCAAGAGGCCCATGATCACTCTGGATGAACTGCAGAGATCTACAGCTGAGGTGGGAGACTCTGTCCATAGGACAACAATCAGTCGTATACTGCACAAATCTGGCCTTTATGGAAGAGTGGCAAGAAGAAAGCCATTTCTTAAAGATATCCATAAAAAGTGTCGTTTAAAGTTTGCCACAAGCCACCTGGGAGACACACCAAACATGTGGAAGAAGGTGCTCTGGTCAGATGAAACCAAAATCGAACTTTTTGGCAACAATGCAAAACGTTATGTTTGGCGTAAAAGCAACACAGCTCATCACCTTGAACACACCATCCCCACTGTCAAACATGGTGGTGGCAGCATCCTGGTTTGGGCCTGCTTTTCTTCAGCAGGGGCAGGGAAGATGGTTAAAATTGATGGGAAGATGGATGGAGCCAAATACAGGACCATTCTGGAAGGAAACCTGATGGAGTCTGCAACAGACCTGAGACTGGGACGGAGATTTGTCTTCCAACAAGACAATGATCCAAAACATAAAGCCAAATCTACAATGGAATGGTTCACAAATAAACATATCCAGGTGTTAGAATGGCCAAGTCAAAGTCCAGACCTGAATCCAATCGAGAATCTGTGGAAAGAACTGAAAACTGCTGTTCACAAACGCTCTCTATCCAACCTCACTGAGCTCGAGCTGTTTTGCAAGGCGGAATGGGCAAAAATTTCAGTCTCTTGATGTGCAAAACTGATAGAGACATACCCCAAGTGACTTACAGCTGTAATCGCAGCAAAAGGTGGCGCTACAAAGTATTAACTTAAGGGGGCTGAATAATTTTGCACGCCCAATTTTTCAGTTTTTTATTTGTTAAAAACGTTTGAAATATCCAATAAATTTCGTTCCACTTCATGATTGTGTCCCACTTGTTGTTGATTCTTCACAAAAAATTACAGTTTTATATCTTTATGTTTGAAGCCTGAAATGTGGCAAAAGGTCACAAAGTTCAAGGGGGCCGAATACTTTCGCAAGGCACTGTACATGGAGAAGCCTCAAAAACATCACTAGCTACAGGAAACCATCCCCCTCTGCTGACTATCAACTAGCAGATGACCTGAATGTGTTCTACTGCAGGTTTGAGAAACAACACTCCCCACTTACCCTCCCCACCTCAGAGCCAGCCGCCACTCCTCTGGCAATTAACACCCTTCCCCCACTTACCCACCTTTAACGATCTGTGACAAGGATGTGCATGGCCTCTTTAAAAAGGATCAGAAAGACACCAGGCCCAGATGGTGTGACCCCCCCTCCTGCCTGAAAGTGTGTGCTCATCAGCTGGCTCACATCTTCACACTTATCTTCAACAGGTGACTGGAGCTGTGTGAAGTCCCCTCCTGCTTCAAATGCTCCACCATCATTCCAGTCCCCAAGAAAACCTCCTTCAGTGGACTGAACAACTACAGACCAGTTGCCCTAACATCTGTTGTTATGAAGTCCTTTGAAAAACTGGTGTTGGCCCACCTGAAGGACAACGTAGGCCTCCTGCTGGACCCCCTGCGGTTGGCCTGTTGGGCAAACAGGTCAGTGGATGATGCGGTCAACATGGCACTGCATTACATCCTGCAGCACATCGACTCCCCAGGGAGCTATGCACTGGCCCTTTTTGTGGACTTCAGCGCGGCATTCAATACCATCATTCCGGACATCCTCCACTGCCAATTTTTTTTCACTGTGCCTGCCCCCACCTGTCAGGGGATTACTAGCTTACTGACAGACAGGAAGCAGCAGGTGTGGCTGGGGAAACCATATCCAGCACCCGGTCAATCAGCACAGGTGCCCCCCAGGGATGTGTGCTCTCCCCTCTGCTGTTTTCACTACACCAATGACTGCATCTCGAAGGACCCCTCTGTCAAGCTCCTAAAGTTTGCAGATGACACAACGGTCATTGGTCTCATCCTAGATGGTCAGCCTATAAATGGGAGGTTGAACAGCTGGTCCTATGGTGTAGCTACAACAACCTAGAGCTGAACAGTGGAGATGTCAGTGGACTTCAGGAAGAACCCTCCACCTTACCCACCTCACCATACTCAGCAGCACTGTATCAGCAGTAGAGTCCTACAAGTTCTTGGGTTCCACTATCTCCCAGGACCTGAAGTGGACAGCCAACATTAGGACCCTCATCAAGAAGGCACAGCAGAAGATGTACTTCCTGCACCAGCTCAGGAAGTTTGACCTGCCCCAGGAGCTGCTGATACAGTTCTACAGAGGAATCATCGAGTCTGTTCTCTGCATCTCCATCACTGTTTGATTTGGCTCAGCTACCAAACAGGACAGGAACAGACTCCAGCGAACAGTCAGGACTGCAGAAAAGATCATCAGTGCCAGCCTGCCCTCCATGGAGGACCTGTATGCCTCACAGGTCAAAAGGGGTGGGGAGAAGATCTCTGCAGACCTGTCACACCCTGGACACAATTTGTTTGAATTCCTCCCCTCTGGATGGCGTTACAGGTCACTGTGTGCCAAGACAACCAGGCACAGGGACAGTATCTTATCCCCAGGCTGTCACTCTGATTAACACTTAACCCATGACAATATGACTGGACAATAACCCTCAGTGCAATACCTGTAAATATACATTGTACATATACTGTAGATCCGTATCTAGCCTGTGTGTGCCTTTGCTTTACTTACATTATGGGGACCAAAACCTGTAAACACACCCATATTGTGGGGAATCTGCAATCACTGAAACCACTGAATTTTGGGTGTCAGCATGGTTTAAGGTTAGGTGTTAGGCAAGTAGTGGTTATGGTTAAGATTAGGATATGTCTACAAAAAAATGTGTGTAAGTCAATGCGAAGTCCCCACAAGAAATAAAAACAAAGGTGTGTGTGTGTGTATATATATA
>NW_018127920.1:6740901-6760160 GCF_001952655.1 Monopterus albus | reverse complement strand
GGTTGGTTGGCCATTACCAGTTTGTCAGTTTGTATCTGGAAGTACCACAGGATCTTAGCTTGGTCATTCTCAACCACCTTTTGGAGGTGTATCCCATTTTGACTTTGGGACTTCCAGCTTGTACTCAGCACAGATGTTTCTGTACACTATGCTAGCCACTTGGTTATGGCGTTCCATGTATGCCCTGCCTGCTAGGATAAGGATAAGAGTAATCACCTTTATTGGCTAAGTATGTTACACACAAGGAATTTGTTTCCGGTACAGAACCAATGGCAGCCATCTGCGGCGCCAACACAACCAATGGCTCTAACCATGGGGGGCAATGGGGGGTTCAGTATCTTGTCTAAGGACACTGACATGTGGACTGCAGGCACCGAGATTTGAATCTTCAACCTCCTGGTTGGGAGATGACTGCTCTACCCACCGCACCACTGTCGCCTCCTGCTAGCATCTTGCACCCTGCTGTTATGTGCTGGATTGTCTCAGGGGCATTTTTGCACAGTCTGCACCTGGGGTCCTGTCTGGTATGGTAGACCCCAGCCTCTTTTGATCTTGTACTTAGAACCTGTTCCTGTGCTGCCAGGATTAGTGCCTCTGTGCTGTTTTTCAGTACAGCTTTGTCGGACACATCCTCGGCCTCCTTCCTTCCGCTTAGTGTACAGTCTCAGGATGCTGGACCTGAAGTGAAACTCTTGTTTCCATTCAGCTGACTTCTCAGGACTTGCCTTACTCTCTGCAGGTACTTGGTGGTTGCTGCTTTCCTTACGCCCTCTTCATGGTTCCCATTTGCCGGCAGGATCCCAAGGTACTTGTAGCTGTCCTCAACATCCGCTATGTTGCCTTATGGTAGTACAATCCCCTCAGTTCTGACTACCTTCCCTCTCTTTGTTACCATTCAACCACACTTATCCAGTCCGAATGACATTCCAATGTCCTGGCTGTAGATCCCTAGTGGTGTGGATCAGTGAGTCGATGTCTCGTTCACTCCTGGCATACAGCTTGATGTCATCCATGTAGAGGAGGTGGCTAATGGTTGCTCCATTCCATAGTAGGTATCCATATTCGCTCTTGATGATCATCTGGCTGAGGGGGTTCAGCCCTATGCAGAACAGCAGTGGGGACAGAGCATCTCCTTGGTAGATACCGCACTTTATGTTTACTTGTGCAGTTGGGTTGAAGTTGGCCTCTAGGGTTGTTTTCACATTCCCATTGAGTTCTTGATGAAGGCTCTTAGAGTCCTGTCAATGCTGTACAGTTCCAAGCATTCCAGGATCCATGTGTGAGGCATTGAGTCAAAGGCTTTCTTGTAGTCAATCCAGGCAGTGCACCGGTTGGTATGCCTGGTCTTGCAGTCTCGAGTGACTACTTTATCAACTAGTAGCTGGTGCTTTGCTCCTCTAGTCTTACTACAAATTCTTTTCTGGGCAGTGCTCATGTATTGAGCCATGTGCCTGCTCATCTTAGCTGCTATGATGCCTGACAGGAGCTTCCATGTTGTGCAGAGGCAGGTTATTGATAAGTATTGACTATACAAGACATCACTGCAGTGATAAGCTATGTGAAATTATGAGGGACTATGTAATAGTCAACTGAGGTGCAATTCTCAAATCCTGGGGGTAAAATGCATTGTAGATATGCACATACAGGTATGTAAAATCTTGTTCTTGATTTCTCTCGAATACTTTATATTGTCTTGTTTTGGGTATTTTTGAGTAGTTTTTCAGAGATCCCCATGGCTGAAATACAGGTATTTCCCCCATTGCGGGATTAATTATGGGAGTAATATTCTTGTCCCTGATTTCTTGGTCTCTCTTGAATATTGTATCTTGTCTTGTATTAAGTATTTTTGATTTGTTCTCGGCAGCAAGGTGGCGCGGTGGTTAGCGCTGTTGTCTCACAGCAAGAAGGTTCCAGGTACAAGGCCCGGCTGACCCGGGGCCTTTCTGTGCGGAGTTTGCATGTTCTCCCTGTGCTTGCGTGGGTTCTCTCCAGGTGTTCCGGCTTCCTCCCACAGTTCAAAGACATGCAGCATAGGTTGATGATGTGATGATAATCAATCATAGGTTGATTCATGTCTCTGAATTGCCTGTAGGAGTGATTGTGTGTGTGTGTTCGTCTGTGTGTTAGCCCTACGATGGACTGGCAACCTGTCCAGGGTGTACCCTGCCTCTCGCCCGCAGCTGGGTGGGATTGGCTCCAGCCCCCTGTGACCCCATTTGGGACTAAGTGGTTTAGAAAATGGATGGATGGATGGATGATTTGTTCTCAGGGATTGATTGTCTATCAAATGCTATATTCTTTCTGGTTTTAGGTACTTTGGAATTTGTCAAGATATGTGTGTTTTGTTGCTGCTGTCTATTGCTGCTGGAACACAAGAATTTCCCCATTGTTGGATCAATAATGTCCTACCTACCTACCTACCTACCTACCTACCTTACTTCTTACCTTTCTGTTCTCTCAGCCTTATATTGTTTACTTGCCCATTGCTGCCTTACGTAAGGAAATGTACATATACACTGAGAGCCACTGTACCAGAGTCAAATTCCTCGTGTGTCCAACACACCTGGCCAATAAAGCTGATTCTGATTCAGTCACTACAGCCGTTTACACAGACTGCATAGCACAATGTCTACACAGCCCTTGCTAAGGCAGCAGTAGCAGCTTCAAACGGTGTCACACATGATGCGTTTAGGTACAGCCCTGAAGGAAGGTCACCTGTGTTTTGGCAGAACACTAATTATGCATTTTATGTTAATGTACATGTAAAACACAAGAAAATAGTCTCAAAGTAGGGTCTATGTAGACAGCTGTACAGTATGTGCAATTTAACCACAACCTGATGGGTCCTAGGGCTCAAAGTCAGGTTTTCCACTATTTAATGCACATAAATGTTTAATGCAGTGGTAATGTAGTGGGCTCTGAGCACTGCCAAAATTACAAGGGACCTATGATTGGTCCAGTGCCTGAACAATAAAGCTGCTGCTGTTCTGCTAATGTGCTGAACAGTGTAAGTTGGTCCTTGTCCAGCTGCAGTTAACATGTTGTCCACACATTTGCTTGGGATTCATTGTGTAAATTTAAATATGAAAACACCTATAGGTACAGTCTTATGCAAAAGTTTAGGCACCCCTTGATAAATAACAGATTTTGGTGATTTTTTATTTGAACAGATGTTAACACAGTTTCTCTTGGAAATGGAAAAAATGCACAATATTTTCTGCAAACAGTGATGCATAGTTACTTCTTATGCCATAAATTGAACAAAAATAAAAAATAAAAACATGATTATGGCATGGTGCAAAAGTTTGGGCACCCTAAGAGTTCCAGAGTCTCAAAGTCTCTCACAAGGTATCAGACCTTAATCAGCTCGTTAGATCTGATGCACAGCAACAGCTGTCATTGGTAAATGCCAATTTCAAAGCTGTACAAATACTTTGACTCTTCAAACCTTGTGCACACACTTGTGGACACCCAGCAACCATGGGTTCCTCTAAGCAGCTGTGTAAGACCCTGAAAATGAAAGTTATTGATGCCCACAATGCAGGAGAAGGCTACAAGAAGATAGCAAAGCGTTGTCAGCTTGCAGTTTCCACAGTAAGAAATGTAATTAAGAGATGGCAGATCAGGGGAACTGTGGAGGTCAAGATGAGATCTGGAAGACCAAGAAAACTCTCGGACAGAACTGCTCGTATGCTGGTCAGAAAGACAAATCAAAACCCCCATTTGACTGCAAAAAACCTGCAGGAAGATTTAGCAGACTCAGGAGTGGTGGTGCACCGTTCCACTGTGCAGCGATGCTTGCACAGACAAGGCCTTCATGGAAGAGTCAGCAGAAGAAAACCTTATCTGCGTCCCCATCATAAAATCCAACGTCTGAAGTATGCAACAGGACATCTACAGAAGCCCGATGCGTTTTGGAAACAAGTGCTGTGGACTGATGAAGTTAAAATAGAACTCTTTGGACACAATCAGCAAAGGCATGTTTGGAGAAAAAAAGGAGCAGCATTTCATGAAAAGAACACCTTGCCAACTATTAAGCATGGGGGTGGATCTATCATGCTCTGGGGTTGTGTTGCAGCCAGTGGCACAGGAAACATTGCACGGGTGGAGGGAAGAATGGATTCCACTAAATACCAGCAAATTCTGGAAGCAAACATCACACCATCTGTAAAAAAGCTGAAGCTGAAAAGAGGATGGCTTCTACAACAGGACAATGATCCTAAACATACCTCGAAATCCACTATGGAATACCTCAAGAGACGCAGGCTGAAGGTTTTGGAATGGCCATCACAGTCCCCTGATTTAAACATCATTGAAAATTTGTGGGTAGATCTTAAAAGAGCTGTGCATGCAAGACGACCAAAGAATATTACAGAACTAGAAGCCTTTTGCAAGGAAGAATGGGAGAAGATCCCAAGTACAAGAATTGAAAGACTTTTAGCTGGCTATGAAAAGCGTTTGCAAGCTGTGATATCTGCCAGAGGAGGTGTTACTAAGTACTGATTGTGTAGGGTGCCCAAACTTTTGCACCATGCCATAATAATGTTTTTATTTTTTATTTTTGTTCAATTTATGGCATAAGAAGTAACTATGCATCACTGTTTGCAGAAAATATTGTGCATTTTTTCCATTTCCAAGAGAAACTGTGTTAACATCTGTTCAAATAAAAAATCACCAAAATCTGTTATTTATCAAGGGGTGCCTAAACTTTTGCATAAGACTGTAAATAGCCAAGGTGTTTTTGCTTTCAGCAAATTTTAATTTCTTCTCTTGATTAAATAATATACTTAGAATTGGAACCAGGGGACTGTGGGTAAGTTCATATATATCAACAGCAAAAAGTGATATTCTTACCCTATGAACTGGAAACAATATGATCACATAACTGGAACAGAATAAAATGCTGTATAAACACTAGAAATATTTTTAAATATTAAGCCAAGTATGAGGTAAGACAGCTTTCAACTAGAGAAATGCATTTCCTGTTGAAGAGAGGGAGAGGGGGAGTGAGACAGAGAAGGAGAGAGAGGAGTTATGTTGGGGCATGTCCCATTTGTGCTGCATTTTATGAACCACCAGATGGCACTTGTTGGGTAAAATTATTAACAAAGTCATACTTTAAGGTTGATTCTAACATTTGATGAATTAAGAACTTAATTAGTAGAAGATTAACATTATGCTTGTTGATTAGTCAACCTGTGTGTTTACTTTGTTTGCGTATGGTAATTCTATCATAGTTAAGATTTAGTTTAGAGCACACATAAGTTTGCTTACTTACAGTGCCTTGCGAAAGTATTCGGCCCCCTTGAACTTTGCGACCTTTTGCCACATTTCAGGCTTCAAACATAAAGATATGAAACTAATTTTTTTGTGAAGAATCAACAACAAGTGGGACACAATCATGAAGTGGAACGAAATTTATTGGATATTTCAAACTTTTTTAACAAATAAAAAACTGAAAAATTGGGCGTGCAAAATTATTCAGCCCCTTTACTTTTAGTGCAGCAAACTCTCTCCAGAAGTTCAGTGAGGATCTCTGAATGATCCAATGTTGACCTAAATGACTAATGATGATAAATAGAATCCACCTGTGTGGAATCAAGTCTCCATATAAATGCACCTGCACTGTGATAGTCTCAGAGCTCCGTTTAAAGCGCAGAGAGCATCATGAAGAACAAGGAACACACCAGGCAGGTCCAAGATACTGTTGTGGAGAAGTTTAAAGCCGGATTTGGATACAAAAAGATTTCCCTACAGTGCCTTGCTAAAGTATTCGGCCCCCTTGAACTTTGCGACCTTTTGCCACATTTCAGGCTTCAAACATAAAGATATAAAACTGTAATTTTTTTGTGAAGAATCAACAACAAGTGGGACACAATCATGAAGTGGAATGAAATTTATTGGATATTTCAAACTTTTTTAACAAATAAAAAACTGAAAAATTGGGCGTGCAAAATTATTCAGCCCCCTTAAGTTAATACTTTGTAGCGCCACCTTTTGCTGCGATTACAGCTGTAAGTCGCTTGGGGTATGTCTATCAGTTTTGCACATCGAGAGACTGAAATTTTTGCCCATTCCTCCTTGCAAAACAGCTTGAGCTCAGTGAGGTTGGATGGAGAGCGTTTGTGAACAGCAGTTTTCAGTTCTTTCCACAGATTCTCGATTGGATTCAGGTCTGGACTTTGACTTGGCCATTCTAACACCTGGATATGTTTATTTGTGAACCATTCCATTGTAGATTTTGCTTTATGTTTTGGATCATTGTCTTGTTGGAAGACAAATCTCCGTCCCAGTCTCAGGTCTTTTGCAGACTCCATCAGGTTTCCTTCCAGAATGGTCCTGTATTTGGCTCCATCCATCTTCCCATCAATTTTAACCATCTTCCCTGTCCCTGCTGAAGAAAAGCAGGCCCAAACCATGATGCTGCCACCACCATGTTTGACAGTGGGGATGGTGTGTTCAGGGTGATGAGCTGTGTTGCTTTTACGCCAAACATAACGTTTTGCATTGTTGCCAAAAAGTTCGATTTTGGTTTCATCTGACCAGAGCACCTTCTTCCACATGTTTGGTGTGTCTCCCAGGTGGCTTGTGGCAAACTTTAAACGACACTTTTTATGGATATCTTTAAGTAATGGCTTTCTTCTTGCCACTCTTCCATAAAGGCCAGATTTGTGCAGTATATGACTGATTGTTGTCCTATGGACAGAGTCTCCTACCTCAGCTGTAGATCTCTGCAGTTCATCCAGAGTGATCATGGGCCTCTTGGCTGCATCTCTGATCAGTCTTCTCCTTGTATGCGCTGAAAGTTTAGAGGGACGGCCAGGTCTTGGTAGATTTGCAGTGGTCTGATACTCCTTTCATTTCAATATTATCGCTTGCACAGTGCTCCTTGGGATGTTTAAAGCTTGGGAACTCTTTTTGTATCCAAATCCGGCTTTAAACTTCTCCACAACAGTATCTCGGACCTGCCTGGTGTGTTCTTTGTTCTTCATGATGCTCTCTGCGCTTTAAACGGACCTCTGAGACTCTCACAGTGCAGGTGCATTTATACGGAGACTTGATTACACACAGGTGGATTTTATTTATCATCATTAGTCATTTAGGTCAACATTGGATCATTCAGAGATCCTCACTGAACTTCTGGAGAGCGTTTGCTGCACTGAAAGTAAAGGGGCTGAATAATTTTGCACGCCCAATTTTTCAGTTTTTTATTTGTTAAAAAAGTTTGAAATATCCAATAAATTTCGTTCCACTTCATGATTGTGTCCCACTTGTTGTTGATTCTTCACAAAAAATTACAGTTTTATATCTTTTTGTTTGAAGCCTGAAATGTGGCAAAAGGTCGCAAAGTTCAAGGGGGCCGAATACTTTCGCAAGGCACTGTATATGTTACAATTATGTTTACATAGTTGAGTATATCATTCTATGTGTTCACTGAATTCTTGGCTAGTATTTACTGTGTTAGCAAACTGGAGCACTGTTTGACATCAAGGGGACTGGTTTACTAAAACATTGAATCTCATTAGATTTACAGCTTTGACAAGGAGGGTCCACAGATACTTTATTATCACCACCTGGCTGAAGAGGCCAGGGAATTTGGGGTCACTGGGACACCAAGGGTAATAAACAAGAGATTAGATCTAAAAGCCAACAAGAGGAAGACAACTTCAAAGGCAGGGCAATATACAGACACACACAGGCAAGACAGTTTAATTAGCCACATGGGAAGCCATGTCACATATAGTGTAACAAAGAAAGAAGTGAGTGTTGGAATTCAGACAGTAGAATTTCCTCCATCTTTAGGAAGCTGCTTTTCCCATTGGAGCAGAAAGGACGCAGGAGGAGGACAGATGGATAGATGGACCAATAGAACAGCACGAGAGGACCGCACCAGCCTACAAGGGCACATCTGAAATTGTATAAAATCAACTGAATGGAGGAGGACAGTGTTCCTTCTCGTCCTGAAGACGAGTTGAACGGTTTTGCTGTTGAGGTCAGGGCTTCAGATAGAGATGGAACCCAGAGCTCTGAAAATTGCTTTATTCGATGGTCTGTTTAGTTATGATAATAGATGTTTGAAAATTGATATTCGATTCCAATTATTCTTCATAAAAGAACACGCTGCACACTCTAAGACTGTGTCACTGACTCAGCACTTTGAGCTCCAATTGATTTGTATTGCAAAATATAAAGCTGAATCAATTAAAAAGTTATAAAAAGTTGAGTACAAGCAGGGATGTCCTTGAAGAGTTGAACAGATGAAGACCTCAATGCCAAATTCAATGCCAAACCTTCAAGTGCCAAAAAAAGGGTGGAAGATCCCAGAATAATAAATAAAGAACAGGAGAGCATAGTGTGGACACTTTACAGCATCCACACAATAATATGGGTGCATATTAATCTATGGTTGTGCATAAATTAAGTTGTACACAAAATTGTGTTTTTGTAAACTCTTTTATAAGTCACATCATATATAAAATTTGTAGAGTGTACTTTGTGAGAATACACTTTAAAAACTTACAGCTTCAAGAACTAACAAATACATTTTAAGTAAAACACTCAACAATTTGTTGTATTGTACACAAGCCACTGTACCAGTTAACAGATTTCCTTTTTAGGGTTTTATCTTTTTTACCTGTGTACACAAGGGTACAATTTTTCAATATAAAACATTATGCAAGGGGGAGAGACAGCTACATTCTGAGGACCTACTGTGGTAATGCCTGTTTATGATTGCAGGAGTCTTCATAACACACATCATTCCCTCTGACTCATTCATATCTAAACTACAGTCTGTCAACCTCACCTGGAAAGCTGCTGAGGAAAGCAAATGTCCCTATGTGTCCACCCTACCTTTTGGAAAAAAGACAACCCCCTGGGGTGTAATATAAGTATATGCAATATTTTTTAATGTGACTTTTGTACTGTTTTTATATTTGTGTACCTATGTTTTCTGTTTGGATCACCTCTATAAATGAAGTTCAGTTCACTGACTACAGTAGAGTTTATAGGAAGTGTATAACAATATATATATATGTGTGTGTGTGTGTGTGTGTGTGTGTGTGTATGTATGTATGTATGTATGTATGTACACACTGTAAGTGATACTGAAAAACTGGTCCATGCATTTGTTACCTCCAGGCTGGACTATTGTAACTCTTTACTATCGGGATGTCCCAATAATTTCCTGAAAAGCCTCTAGTTAATCTAAAATGCTCAGCCAGAGCACTGATAGGAACTAGCAAGAGAGATCATATCTCTCCCATATTAGCTTCTCTCCACTGGCTCCCTGTAAAATCCAGAATAGAATTTAAAATCCTACTCCTAACATACAAAGTCCTATAGCGCCATTCGTATCATATTTGATACGTGAGTTTCTGAGATCTCTATCTTATCAACATGATCAATACTTTTTTTAAAAATCTGTTGTATATGATCTGCTACATGTATTCTGCCCTCTAGTGGATTATCATTCCACTGCAGGCAGCGGAAGGGCTTTTTTTGGCTTTTCCAAAATGGCCACTGTCATTAAATCCTAAAAGCACTTTTGGGAGGAAAATCTTTGCTAATTTTCAATAAGCTGCAGTAAAAATAACATTTATATTGTTACTCATTTTTTAAAACAAATAGTTTCTGTATTGAAACAATGCATAATTCCATAATTATTCATTCATTATATTACATTTAAATCGTGTTAAAAATGTGGTATCAAATTTGATACTGCAGGTATATAAGGTGCTTTATCCCTGAATAGTCATGTCACATTTTTGTAATGTAGTCTACATCATACCTACCACAATACAAAACACACACTATTTTGATGATTTAATTAATTTAATTAATGAGTGAAATGCCATCTTAAACTATATTTTGGGTATTTTCACAATAACAATTCCTCTGAAAAGATAATCACTATGCTATATTGACCAATTTGTTATTTATGTATTTTTAGATGTCAAGAAAAGAACCACTGAAAAGAACAGAAAAAGAAGAGAGAAAAACAAAGTACATTGAAAATGTCATCAGCATGATAACAGATGGCAGTTCAAGTGACATAGAACAGTTAAGGGAAGATGAGGATGAGGAGGAATGGACTCCTCGGGCTGTGCATGATGATGGAAGACTATCAAGATAAAATTGTTGAAACATGAAACAGGTTCATTGGAGGTGTTGATCTCCTTGATATGCTGTCTGCACTTTACAAGTTCAGCTTCAGATCCCGAAGATGGTACATGTACATCTGGTGGTACACTGTTACAGTGGCAGTCATCAATGCGTGGAACCAATATAGAAGAGACCAGAAGAAGCTAGAGCCCCAGATGAAACACATGGTTCTGCGAAGGTTTCAGGCTTTGGTTGGCACTTCTCTCACCAGTGCAGGAAAGGCTAAAATTAAGTGTGGCAGACCACTATCCTCTCCAGAAGCGACTCCAACAACACTACCCTGTAAAAGGCCAAGCTGCAGTGTGCCTCTTGATGTAAGAAGGGATGGCATTGATCATTTTCCAACATGGGAAACCCGACAGAGATGCAAGAACTGCACCGGCAATCACTTCTCACATGTCTACTGTGAAAGGTGTAAGGTGCATCTTTGCCTGAACAAGGACAGAAACTGTTTTTGTGCCTACCACAAAGTGCACTAAAAAGGCTGTAAAAAAGTTTTTGGATAAAAAAATAAAACAGAGAAAAACTGCCTGAAATGTTCTATAGTTTCAGAATGTTATGGGCAACATTTGTTTTAGTATCTAAAATTAACATTTTTGTGAGCAAAAATGCCCCATGTATCAAATGTGATACAAAAATTATATCATAAAGAAAATAATATGGCAAAAAGCATTTTTTTTAGATTTTGTTATAAGCTTTAATAAACATCTCAGTTCCAAAAAATAAAAATTTTCTGACTATTTTTTGATGTGTTGGGCTTTTAATGACAAGGCTCCATTGTATCTTAAAGACCTCGTAGAGCCTTATCATCCTAACAGAGCACTTCGCTCTCAGAGTGCAGGTTTACTTGTGGTTCCTAGAGTCCACCGAAGCAGAATGGGAGGCAGAGCCTTTAGCTATCAAGGTCCTCTCCTGTGGAACCAGCTCCCAGTCTCAGTTCGGGAGGCAGACACCCTCTCTACCTTTAGGATTAGACTTAAGACGTTCCTTTTTGATAAAGCTTATAGTTAGGGCTTGAGCCTTCCTTTAGTTATGCTGCTATAGGCCTAGGTTTCTTCCGTTAAAGGGCATTTTTCCTCCCCGCTGTTGCCAAGTGCTTGCTTAAAGGGGAGATGTTCGGTTTTTCCAATATAATAATATTAATAATACTAAGGTCTACACCTTACTTTGTAAAGTGTCCTGAGATAACTGTTGTTAGATTTGGCGCTATACAAATAAAACTGAATTGAATGGAATTAAATTGAATTAAAATACAACTCATGGGACACTTACAGGCTTACATGCAAACTCGCAAATGTTTTGGGTTAAAATAACATTAGTCATCATTGTTACAATATAAAATATGCAGTTAAAGCTGTAATATGGAACTTCAGGTAGCGCTATGATGAAACTCCAAATCAATCCACTCTTCTCCAGCCGGCGCGCTCTCTCTCTCCATGTGCCACTATGCTCTACTACTATCTGCTACACTCCACAATGCTCTGCCCAGCTATTAAGATGTTTGTCATTGTTATTTTACACTAAATGAGAATGCAACAAAACTTGCCAATCAAGCAGAAATAATTGAAAATATCTGATTTGTTAGAGTGATTTATTAGATAGGTCTATCCTGCTCAAAACCTTTTAGAAGCTATTATCTCTGTGCTGCTGCCAGTGCTGTTCAATGATTCTGGGTCACAGGAGGCTTCAACAGCACCTCTCCACATTAAGACAGGTTTTGGAGCAGATTTCTACATCAAAAATATTTGAAAAACAGTTATATACTGTCAGGGTTGGCGAGTAAAACTGCCAACAATGTCAATGGTGAACTCGATTATAATGCCAGACGAGATGTAGCAGATGACTTATCTTTACTGAGCACAATACACAGTACACCATACAAAAGTCCAGAAAACATACTCAAGTCGATAATACCAGTCCAGGGTCAATGCTGGCAAACTCACACAGCCAAGAAATCCAAAACAAGAGGTCAGAGAGGGGAGTCCGATAGTCGGTGCACAGTAATCAAAACAGAATCAGGAGGGTTAGGCAATAACCGGTGGTCAAAGGCAATCTGGGGTCAGAGCAGGAAATACAGGCAACAAGAATAACGCTGGAAAGTCTGAACGGGAGTCAAGAACAGTCTGGCAGCTTTCCGGTGGGGGGGGAGCTGCTTATAACGGGGTGAAAACAGGTGTAAACAATGAATGCTGATTAAAGTAAAAAGTCCATAACTGAAATATGGCTATAACATGAAGTTGACAAAATAAAAGCACGAGACTGGAAACAGGCAGGACAGAATCATAACAATATACTGTAGCTTTAAGGTTGTGGATTGGTTATACATAAAAATTAAATAAAAAATTAAAGACTGGACTCAAACACTGGTCATCTGTGGGAAAGTCCTTTGTTTCAACCCCAGCCTCCTCCTAATGTGGACTTTGCTGCTCTATATACTACATCACATAAGTTGATTGATTATTATTACAGTCTCTGTAAGCTGACTCACTAAAACAGGTTTGCTGTAATAAAATGTTGGGACAAACAATATGTGGAATAGTCTTAATGAAGGACAGTCTTGTTATGGTTCGGTCCTGCCCTCCCTGTTTTTCTATTGTTTTTCCCCATGTCTCCCACATCCTAGCCAGCGTAATCACTCATCATCACAATCACCTGCTGCTCATTACCTCTCGGTTTAGCTCCCCATATATACGTCCTTTTTCGTTAGTTCCCCACTGGTAATCTCATAACACGCGTTTCTGCACTGCCAGAAGTTATCTTCAGCTCTTGCTTGTATCTTACCTATTACTTACCTGCTGAGTTGCCTGTTTTTCAGTCCTGAGTGTCAACTGTGCTCTCGCTTACCTGTTGCCTGCTTCGTGGGTGGTGAGTTAGTTGAAGCTTTGTTGAAGCTTCAACACAGTATTCACAAAAATGGTTCATTACTCAAGGCTTCAACGACACAGTGCTCGAGTTAGGACATCTAGTGGTCAATAAAATGAAGTGCAATCAAGACGTGTCACTGGTTAATTGATTGTTTTGGATTTGATTCGTCATGCATATTCCCACTACATGGTTGTTTGGTTTCAAGCTGACACAGTAAAATATAAAATAAACATGAACTCATGTTGAAGACCATATGTTTTATTTGGCATGTCTGATTGTAACCCTATATACTCCTCACTTATATTTTGTGTTATGAAACATTTAAAGGGTGCTGCTACATTCATGAGATGTGGTCTACAAATTCAGACAGATGTCATTTTCACATGGGACTGGTGCAAATACAGATTATATTATGGACTTTGGCAAAGTTTGTTTTGGGGTTCATTGGTAAAGAGGGTGTGCTTGTGTATATCTAGCTAGATAGTTAAACTATTCTCTGTCATATATATATGGGGAGAGAGAGAAAGAGAGAGAGAATAGATCAACTATCTAGCTAGATATACAGTATATAATGTTATTTAGGACTATGAAACTATGTCTAGCGTTATCTAACTATGTAACTAATTTATCTATTTATTGACTTATCTAGTTATCTATTGATCTATCTACAGTGATTCTCCACTAAATACACAGTCTGCTACAACACTACTAACTCTCAAAGCAACTAGTGGCAACAACAGCAACAAACCAACCTGCTCTGCAAAGAAAAATTCAAATGAACGCCACTAAATAGGGATATCTTGTCCCTGAACACACTCTGTCCCGCAAAGTGATTCACATGACAAACTGAACCAGTCAGCTGATTTGTATGATGTCCGAGGCACTCAACTGCTTCGAACGTCACTCAAGTGATTCAAACATCACTAGTCACATGACAAAAACACGCCTCAGCATAGTGGTTCAATACAATTGCTTCATGAGCTACCTCGGGTGTCAGAGGACCATCACTATGGTGAGTGTCTTACCTGCAATCTCCTGTCTGTGGTCCGCTTCGAGCAACACGCCACATTGATTCTTCGAGCCTCAGCCTTGCTCAGTGAGACTCACCTATCCAGCTTTACAGTTCTCTGGTGAGCCCTGCCATCTTCAGTGCCGATCATCCTCCTTGAGCCCTGCCTTCACCAGCTGCACTTCCTCCACAGTGTCCTCAGTTTTCCACAGTGGTCAGTTGTCTCATCACCTGCCTCCATGTGTCTTACCTCCCCTGTCTACCGAGCTCCACTCATCCAGCCTGCTTTCAGCTCCAAGAACCTTCTTTCCTGCCTGTCTGTCCCATCCAGAACCAACACCACCTGCTGTTCCGGTCCATAACCGTCTCAGCCTCTGCTCTCTCTCTCTCTCTCTCTCTCCCTCTCTCTCCTGTCCAGTAACATTGCTCTTCATTTACATTAAACTCAACTTTTTATCCCACTCCCTGTGTGTGTGTGTGTGTGTGTGTGTGTGTGTGTTGGTACTTTGGGTCCAGTTAATACGAGACCTAACAAGTCTGTTATTTTGAGTTGAAGTGTGTGGAATATGAGTATAAATGTGTTAACACTGCCAGGAATTAATCAATGAAGAATGTTTGTGCAATTAACATGCAGCACTAATAATCATTATGTAGTTATTTTCCCTCTGTGTATAGGATTCTCTGTTTCAGAACTAAAGTGACCACTGAAAGCCTGGATCAGCAAAACAACATGACTCATCTATAGTAATATCTCCTGCTCTTTCTTATTTATCACTAGTCAAAGCTCCTTGTCAGAATATATCAGCTCAGGATTCAGTAGGCAGTAACAGAACTGGGAAAGAAAGCCTTCTCATTTTCTTTTGTGAATAGTTGGATCAGCTTGCAGAAGGAATTCAAACTGGTCAAGTTGGTTTCTCTAACTGAATTGAAGACCATGGTTCGGTGGTTGGTGTCTGCTTCTTATTCAAGGTGCTTGTGTAACTTTTAACTGGTTTGTATATAATTTTAGAAGTTTTGTACTAATATTTATGTAAGTTATGTTATCTTGGCCAGGTCCCCCTTGAAAAAGAGGTTTTTAATCTCAATGTTTTCTTTAACCTGGTAAAATAAAGATTAAATAAAAACTTTATTGTAAACTCTTTTTTTCCCTGTCGGGATCCTGTAGGAAAGATGATCCATGATTCCAGTGATCTGACTGGCCAGCAGTCAGGTTGTTGGCAGGTTCTGATCCAATCCTGTGAAGTCAACCTGCTCCGGAACAGGTCAGCCTTGCAGCATAGGTTACCATGGTGATCTACCTCGACTAAACGTGAGCCAGCTTCCTGGTACCAGAAAACCAGAGTTAGCACAATGTGCAGTGTCCCTGACATCATGTTATTTCTTTCCATAGGCTAAAAACATGTATTCTCAAATTGCTGTTTATTAAAATGACAGTCTGTCATCCAGATCTGGCTTTCCTAAAACATGTTACGGTGTGCTTCTTGGTATGTATCATCAGTAGCTTCAGGTGTTATACCTGGGTATTGATGCTGCAGATTTTGGGGAAGAGAGGCAGAACAAAATGAGATAGAGTACAGTAAGTGTGGCTAATAAATCTACAATTGCTAGAAGGGGTTCCGCATGTATTCAGAGGAAGCTGTCTTCAAGCTTTTTCATATCTTGATATATTATTAAGAATATCATATCACTGTAATATCTTTCACTTAAAATGCTCCTTATGATTTCAGTAGGCCTATCTATCTTCTCCAACAACATTCATGGACTGCAACAGTGAGGCTTTAAATTTGTGTTGTGTCAGCTGAGCTTGATTGACTTGGGTTCTGTCCAGTCATGAACAATCATTGTTGTTCCTACCATTTCTATAATCTGAAATGTTGTATTTTGTTTTTTGTCATTGTGTTTTGTGAAATGTTATTGTATTTATTGTATTTTGCACCTCAGGAGCACCATGCCAAAGAGAACTGGAAAATCCACTAATTTAGCTTTATGATACAGGCCCTAGGAACCAAAGCCATTCCTTATTATTATCATTCATTTTATAATTTATTTATTGTTGTACAGTTTTTAAGAACTGATTTTAAATTAAGCATTTCAGAAATGTTAAATCAGCTCATAAATATATTTAACTGTCATCCAATTAAGTATCCTTTTTAACATTAATACTTGATGCATGTCTTTTTATATAAATGTTTAAATCAGCCAAGCTCATTTTCTATGTCAAATACAGTACAGCTCTATGATACAAGCAGTACCTACAACATGGATCAAAGGAATCCTACGCCATGTCACATCTCTATTAAATACTGACGATCCTGACAGTGGAACTCTTACAGCACCACTGCAGACTAATCTACATCACTCAGCAACTTCAAACTTGAGCTTTGAACCTCAGAGAGTGATGAAACAACCTGCATGTACTGGCCACGTACTTCTCCTTTTATTCTCCACAGATGACTACATGCTAACAGATCATAGCAATGTTTATGTTAACAAACCCATTTCACACATTTATAGATATACTACACTAATTGATGCACATGAACTGGCAAGGCAAAAGTGACTATGGCTGTTGTTACATTTGGTCTGAATTTAAATCAAAATTCAGTTTTCCCGTTTTCTCTAGCCTTGGTAGTCTGCTTCCACATTTGTTTACCGAGTTCCTTTTCCACAGTTCACTTGTACATAGTCTGCCCTTCAGCAGCAGCTGTTTATCTCCATTACCAAGAAATGAGACTGACACAGAGCAACAAGCGCTGAATGTTATTCACTGCAGTGGTGTAGTGGTGCCTTGGGAGGTGCTACTGTAGCTTCAGTACATCTAACCCCCAGTGGATATAACATTTTAATAAACAGTATACAAAATAGCATATATACATATTAATATACATTATTAATTTTTTAATAGCATAATTTTAGTTTGAACCTTAGACAAACTGTGACCTATGGTTATTTTTTGCAAGAAAAATATAGCTTGAGTAAGTACAAATTGAATTTCAGAACTTTACAAAAGGCTAGATGAACAGAAGCCAAAAAACAAAAGAGAGGCCACTGTATTTTAAATACCAACAAAAACATAACAAAAATGATTTTGTTAACATGTCATTGTTAGGGTCACAACAGTTTAGTTTCAACAGCTCAGTTTATTTTTAACAGCTCACTGTCTGTGATGTGAAAGTTTTTGCATGATGGAACTTTGACGCATCAATATTTTAAACCCCTTTGAAACTAAGGGACTTACTCCCCCTTTACTTGGAGCCAGTCACTGAGACAGACCAGTTTGTCCACATTATCAGTAATGATGTACGATACCACTTATTTCCTTTCCAATCTGATACCAAGTAAATTCCAGGCTGGTATCGCTGACACCGATACCAACACTTTGTGCGACAATATGAGGGAAATGTGACTGGTGGAGGAGAGCAGACAGGCTATAAGGTGCAGAGGTGGAAAGTAACCAAGTACACTTACTCAGGTACTGTACAATTTTGAGGTATTTGTACCGTACTTGATTATTTTCATTTTCTGCTACTTCATACTTTGACTTCACTACATTTTACAGGGAAAAATGACTTTTTACTCAATACATTTATTTGATAACTTTAGTTACTTTTCAGACTGAGATTAATAAAAAAAAATCTATAGTTTAATTACTGTGTACTGTGGCCCCTGCTGAAGATAAAATATACATTCACCTCAAATTAGCCTACTTATTTTAGATATTGATCTTTTAACATGGGAATCATTTCTAGAAAAGGAAATGTTGGGATTGGAAGTATCAATATTTCAGCATTGATCTGCACATCACTAATTATCAGAAGACAGAGCAGATGATGTGGCTGGAGACAGAATTGTCTTTCACAGGGCACTGTGGTTGCAGGCTGCAGGTACATATGCAGCACAGCACACATACAGGCACACATAATATAGCTACACTCAAATCAAACACCAACTATGTACGTTCAAATGCGGGGTGCACATTTGTTAGAGTAGAGACTGAATAATTTACCTGCATGGTTCAAGTAGCTCATTTAACTTCTGCAGCTTTGCCAACTGAAGTTGTGTCAGCATAGGAACTCTGCTGTTTTTCTGGGCTAAGGTAACCATCAGTGGCGATTTGTTTCACTGGATCATCTCCAATGTGAAGTTTCATCTGGTCATCATGTCTTGAACGAGTGATTCTTCTTTTTGTTTATGCGCACCTTGCTGTTTTCTTATCTTTTGAGCATTTGACAGACTGTGTTTGAAGTGGCCAACAATCTTGCAACATTCAGCCAAAACACTGTCAAATCCACCATTGTGTAGAGAAACTAACTGTTCTCTGCAAACTGTGTGCCATGTAAGGTAGGTGCTAATATGGAAGTAGTCTCACAGCTGTTGCCATATAATGAGCACTGACTCTGCCTAGCATGGTTAGCTTTTCTTCAGTTTTTCATTCCTTAACAACAGTCTAAAAATGTTGCACACATACCTGCAAGTAGTGGTGCTCTGCAGTTTTATTCACCTTACAGTTAATGCAAATGATTGTAGATTATTAAACTCTTCATCAGTAAAGTGAGTAATGACACAGAGGTAGGTGTGATTGCTTACAGATGTCCAATAATCACCCATTAATGCAACATGCTGAACTTTCTGGACCATGCTCATTTTTAGTGGCCTTTCGTTGTCATACAATGTCTCTATTCTTGACATGATGGTTCTCCTGGAGGGCAACTTGAATGACATTGCTCAGACCCTCTTCCTCAATTGTGCTAACAGAGAGACAATTTTTCGTTAGCTAAAGCTTCTGTTACTTTGACATTTGTTTGCTTGGATAATAGTCCACCTCAAGTACCACACTGTAGTAAAATAGCCTGGCGGAGTGTCCTTGATGTCTTTGCAGTAGCACCTGGATGGTTTGCTCTCAGGTGACACATCAGAGATGAATTACTTCAGTGATAATTAAATTTGGCTTTAAAAAATGTGCACACCGCTTTTGTTTTTTCCAAAACACCATCTGGTAACTTTTTAAAGTATAATTTTCCATTTAAAACACAGTTTTATTTTCTCCTCTATGACTAGTGTGAGCAGCATTACCGACATGAAGTGCAGGAAGGTGGCAGAAGCATTAGCATATAGGAACAGGAAGTAAAACAAAAAGAATGCTGCATTAAACTGTTCACATTAATCGCAAAAATTAACACTTTTCCCATGTCTAATACATATATATGTATAAATATATATA
>NW_018127920.1:6740024-6740691 GCF_001952655.1 Monopterus albus | reverse complement strand
ACCTGAGCTGTCCCTCTGATGTGCTCATTCCTAATCCTGTCCATCCTGGTCACTCCTAAAGAGAACCTCAACATCCTCATCTCTGCTACCTCCATCTCTGCCTCTTGTCTTTTCCTCACTGCTACAGTCTCTAACCCATACAGCATAGCTGGTCTCACTACTGTCTTGTACACCTTTCCTTTGATTCTTGCTGCCACTCTTCTGTCACACAACACTCCTGACACCTGTCTCCACCCACTCCAACCTGCCTGCACTCACCTCTTCACCTCTTTCCTACACTCCCCATCACACTGGACTGTTGACCCCAAATACTTAAACTCCTGCGCCTTCTTGACCTCAGCCCCCTGTAACTTAAATGTTCCACTTCCCTCCCTCGTTCATACACATGTATTCTGTCTTACCACGACTGACTTTCATTCCTCTTCTTTCCAGAGCAAACCTTCACCTTTCCAGGTGTTCCTCCACCTGCGCTCTGCTCTCACTGCAGATCACAATGTCATCGCAAACATCATTGTCCACGGAGATTCCTGTCTGACCTCATCTGTCAACCTGTCCATCATCATAGCAAACAAGAAGAGACTCAAAGCCGATCCTGATGTAGCCCCACCTACACCTCCAGCACATCTCACTACTATCATACTCCTCTCATACATATCCTGAACTACTC
>NW_018127920.1:6716544-6738428 GCF_001952655.1 Monopterus albus | reverse complement strand
CATAATAAAACAGTTTGTATCCCCCTCCAATGCTACGCACTTTGCTACTCTTCCACCTGGTCTCCTGCACACACAGTATATCTACCTTCCTTCTCTCCATCATGTCCACCAGCTCTCTACCTTTCCCTGTCATTGTGCCAACGTTAAGAGTCCCTATTCTCAGACCTATACTCCTGCCTTTCCTCTTCTCTCTCTGTCTACGAATCCTTCTACCTCCTCTCCTTCTTCGACCAACAGTAGTCCAATTTCCGCCAGCACCCTGTAGGTCAACAACACTGGTGGTAGTCGTTGTTAACCTGGGCATCAACCGATCTGGTGTGGAATTCACACTGATGATTCGCATGTTTAAATTTGGCATGTTTTTACACCGGATGCCCTTCTTGACGCAACCTTCTCTATTTATCCGGGTTTGGGACAATCACTGGCTTGCAACCCCTGTGGCTAGATTAGTAAAATGCAGCTTGCACATAAATTTATACATAAGAATACTATGTAGTACTACACCAGTCACATGGGACAGCTGTCCGGAATCTGCTTTTAGTTTTTAAACTTTTTATTTTCAATGCATTACATTTATTTGTAATGAAGCATTTTTATATATTCCAGTACTAAATACTTCCTACAGCACTGAACAACACACTCTTCTGGTGGTGCTGTGTATAATGTTATCCAACATTATGTTTATCTCCTTTTAGAGATGTTCTCCCTAACTGTCATTGGTGTAATCGCTGTCAGACGATTTTTACATGGTCCTTCATTTGTTGTTGTCTCACTATGGACTGGCAGGTTCAAAAGGATCAACAAGCAAGTAATTTGTTCCTTGAGTCTGTCCCTCAGGCAGCAGTCCTCTCCAGGCTGAGTGCAGATACCTAAGTTGTTTGTGGGCGCATTGTCCTACAGACTAAAGTTAGGGAACAAAAGTCTCCAGTTTGTATTGAACACATTAAATTACTGTTAAGACTATAACATGATTGCCTGTAGTCTGCAATATGTGATATGTAGCTGTATTTTTAGGTAGGTAAATGGTAAATCCAGAGGTGGGTATACACTCTATAGTACAACACCTCTGATTCCTTGCTCAAACAATGAGACATTTCATTTCAAGCTCAAATGATGCACAAACATCAAAATTCTTACCATGTTGGCATGAATTTTCCTTCAGTGGCACTTGAGAATGCCTTTGACTATAGAGTTGTGAAGCGCATGGAGCCACTGGTTCCAACGTGTTTTACTCCATTCATCCATCCCATTTCAGTTGTTTCTTTAAACAATATCCAGTGTTACTGAAGACAAAAACATGGGCTAAATAATGTAACAATGGATTTGTATGACAGATAGCAGGAAACACTACAGTACTGTAAGAGCCAGAAGAGGAAAGGAGATTAATGTTATGCAGTCATTATAAGAAAGAATAACATTTCGACATGTTTGCCATTAGTTTGTATTTACCTTTGTTAACAAATGTTTTATTGTTATGGAAGAAAGTTGTTAAAAGTACTTTAGTTTGAAAAGGTTTTGCGGCGTCTACTTATGATGTAATAAGGAGTGAAACAGTTTTTCTGCCGAAGGAATAAACCATGTCCATGTCCATGTAACACCTTTTTGAGGATTAAACTGCAAAAATAGAAATATTGGCATGGAAGAACTCTTTCGTGTCATACGTATTGCTTGCCTGTACGCTAAGTAGTGGATGTTTTTGCAGCTACAGGTACCCTTGATCCTCAGCCACCATTTAGTCAAAGGCTTTTGTGCTGATCCAGTTTGTTGTCTATGTCTAAAAACACACACACAACTTTTACTTTGGAAACACCAGTGGCCAAAGTAGCTCTTCTCACTTTGTAATGTCATGCAAAGGTAACAGGGACTGGAATAAACCACCACTATGAAAGCACCCTATAACAAAATCAGGATCTGCTGATGTACACCGATCAGGCATAACATTATGATCAATGGCAGGTGAAGTGAATAACACTGACTATCTGTTATAGTGGCACCTGTCAGTGTGTGGGCTATATTAGGCAGCAAGTGAACATTCAGTCCTCAAAGTTGATGTGTTGAAAGCAGGAAAAATGGGCAAGTGTAAGGATCTGAGTGACTGACAAGGGCCAGACTGTGATGGTGAGATGACTGGGTCAGATTTCAAAAGATTAAAACTTATTTGAATCTTTGTTAAAATGGTTGAAAATGAGAAATACTGTACATTGGTCTCTATGAAGAGAAAGAGTCAGGGGCTGTAGTGGTGATATCACACCTAGAGTGGTGAGGCTGTTGGATTTGTCTAAACAATTCTCTCTAACTCGTCCTCACGACCAGTTTTCACTTCTTTTACATAAGTTTTTCACTGAATTGTAGACACATCTGTGCTCTTCCTGACAGTAGAACTGTGGAAGTAAATGGATTCACAGAAGATGCACAGTGAGCTGCAGAGTGACATGAGTGTCAACCAACTGTCACATTGTCTCCTATGTAAACAGTATTAGGCAGGTGGTCATAATGTTATGGCTGATCAATGTATCTGCAGCCTGCATCAAAATGTAACACAATTTGGCTTTATTTATTTAATCCATACAAAAATGTAAAAATAGCAAGTTGTGGTTTTACAAGGTACTTATGTTATACTTTTACAAAAGTTTATTTCATGAAAAAATATGGAGGGGAGCTGTTAAATTCAGAAAAAGTGACATTTAATATGTGAAATAGGTGCACAAATAGAAGCTTTTTGTGGCATGAGGAAGGCTTGGATCAGCAGCTTCAATGGATTGCAAATGTGTTTTAAGCTTAGTACTCTGCAGGCAGCATCAAGGAATTTATACTGATCTGATGTGACTAGAGAAATATGTCCTTACAAAACCCAAACTCAGTACTTGCACTATTGATAAAGAGTACTGAGCATGTGACCTTCTAATGAAATGGCATATGAGGAATAGAGGCATGACTGAAGTTTCATGAAATTCAAAAAGTTGTATCAACGTGAGAATGTAAATATGTTCAGTAAATGTCATGACAGTCTGCAGGTCAGGCTATGATATACTGTATGTGTAATGTCCTGAGGCTGTTGCTAAAGGAAGGCACATAGGCTGTCACAACTGGAAAGGGGTGTTCTCTAGGGAGTGGGACCATGGTTAGAGAATATGTCAATATATTGACGTTTTTATTTCTTGAGCACAAGCCACTTTTGACCTGATGATGGTGCTGCAGTAAAGGTCTCAGGGTTACCAAAGCCATTAGAAATCATCATGGGGCCATAAATATCCATATGGAGTGTCTTGGCAATCTTACTAGTATTTTACTTTTGACTGAATAAATGGATGTGTGGACAGTCTATTACTCTCATATTGCTTCCATACAATGAACATAATCTGACAAAATGCAAAATACAAGCAGGTAATTGCAGAAGACATCCCTGTTTTTGGTTGTCACATATGATATACACATCTCCTTTTTATGCCTTTCTCTCTGCCTGCAGGCACGTTCTAGTACGAAGTTGTTATATATCTCCACATTTGTTTCCAAGGAAACCCCCTACTAGGGCTTAGAAGACAGTGAACTGAGACTGTTTCCTTGGGCTGCCAAGAAAAAAAAACAGCAGCCATAATAATACAAATTGGGAGTGACTATATTATGAATGGAAACTGCTTGACCATTCTGGCTTTTTCCCCAGATCAAGACCTCTGATGGGTTTATTATCTAATATTCTATTCCATTTGCTGTTGCTGGACAGATATGGTACATATCACACAGAGTAGGCCTCAGCTCTTTCTCTCTGAATGTGGTGCATTTATATGCAGCATCATTAACTGCAGTCTTTTGTGGTAAATTCTCTGCTTAATTACCCCAGCAATGCTTCTGATGGCTTATGCCTAATAGCCATTTCAAAATAATCCATTTATTTTTACGGGGAACAATAATACAGCTCTAATACAGAGCAGCGTGGGACAGTAGAGTGACCGAACAGTTTTATGCCTCCCTGCCAACGACAGCTGTGGCTGGGGGCATTATGCTTTCAGGTTGTCTGTCTGTCTCTCCATCCATACTGATCTTGTGAATGCAATATATGAGGAACATCTTGAGGCCATTTCTTCATATTTCCCTACTTGCACTCAAAAATGTACTGATTAGATTTTGGTGGTGAAAGGTCAGGGATCTCACGTCCATTACCCATGAATTTGACTTTTTAGTGAAGGCATAAAACTGCAGCAGTAATTATAATTTAATGCTGTTTGACTTTTTGAAGCTGCATTAACTAAGATTTTGCACAAATTTGGATAAATCAAGAAAAAATTGTCAAGAAGTATAGTATCCCTGCTGTACCAACCCCCCCCACCCTCCACCCCACACTGCTATCTTCAGGCCTGATGTTTATTTCTTGCCCTCTGTGGCCACTGTTGTAAAAATCCACACGGCACTTCTTCCACACCCCCTGTGATCTGAGGTTATAAGATGTGTTTCTCAAACCAGTATAGCTCATTTCAAAGACTAACCACAGGGGATCTCTGTGCATGGACAACCCAGGATGGGAGCGCACAGAAAGAGTACGTCAAAGAAAGAAGAAAAAACAGGGTTAACATCAACTTGGCATGTTGGAGATGGAGAGCACTAAAAGGCTCAAAAAGACAAAAATTTGATGCAGATGTGGCTTTCTTCCTGTTAGAGGTATAAGAACTGTAGTTGGCTAACATGTATATGTTGGCTTCATTACCAAGCTAATGTTAGCATTTCTATTTGTACCCTTGTACTGAATTATTCTGGTTGTAGTCAGTCCAACTAAGAGACATGAGAAAAACACCCACTGTCATCTAACTTGGTCCTTTGCTCATGTCATACTACACCCACTAGAGGTCACCTATATATAACGCATTACTGTTGGTCGGAAATACCTGCTGGCACAGACAGTATATAGACTTTTTTTTACAGGACAATCTCTTCCATTAAGTGTATATACTGTATTATTAATGTAATAAATTGCTTTCCCAATTATGTTGTGGTGGATTATAAATAGAGAGTACTCAAAGAGAAACTGGCACATTGCAGCAGCCACTTCACAGAATTTCCAACCCAAAGAGGTAGACAAGGAATAAAAGCATACAAATATTGGGCTGGAGTCAAATTCCTTGTATTTTTGATAATATTTGGCAATAAAGTTTATGCTTATGCTTATATATACAAATTTAAAGTAAATTGAAAGAAGCCTAAAATAGAACACAGTCTAATCGCTCTAAATAAAAATTATACTATGATGCACTGTACATTTGTGTAGATTAGGAGGATAACCTTAAAAAGCTTTTTAAAAAAGCTGTACATTAATGTGCAGGATTGTCTATGGATAATAACTAAAAAATCTGATATTAATAAAACAGCAGCAGCTGGCAGGAAGGTCTTCCTGTAGTGTTCTTTGTCACAACAGCTATTCAAAGGCAACATTGTTTTTAATGCCACGTCGCCACCAGATGCCTGGGTTTGAATCCTGAGTCCAGTCTGTGGTTGGCCTTAGCTTAGAGATGGGTCATGGTTTTAGTTAAATGATAATGTTGTGTCTCATCCCTCCTGTTAATGTGTGATACGGGGACTACAAACATGTGGTGGTAATTTAATAGTTACATGTTGTGAGGTTGACACGACTGATGTTTTTAAGATGTTTTTAGTACAAACTGCGAGTTCTGGAGGTCACTTTGAGTGTTTTGATATAATGTGAATAAATGTAACTAGTAAGGGAAGACATGAGTAGCTCTCAGCCACTTTTGTTCTGTTAAAGTAGCTTTGAGGAAAAAAGGTGCAGAGACCCCTCAGGTGCAGTTTGTGAAGACTGAGTTAATGTTTGTCTAGGCTTTGACCTTGACATCCTCCACAAGGACAATGTAAGAGCAGCCCAACAGTGAAATTTAACTTGTCTGGCTGAACGTTTGAGGACTTCCCTAAATCTTTCCAGGGACTCCAGCATCGTTTTAAAGCTCACTGAATTCTACTGAAAATAGACTTTGATGATACAACTCCAGCACATATCTTTGTGGAACCTACCCATGGAGGGATTCAGACTCACTGGTCAAGAAAATGAGTTCACGCCTCACTACCGCTCTTGTCTAATTTTATTCTGAATTTGCATTTAGAATCCACCTGTTTGTGCATCACAGAGGTTTTAATGAGGGTTGACTCCCTGTATAAAATCAAATGTTACTCTCAACTCCCTAGAAAATCATGGTTCATAGTCATGATGCCGAGCTGTATGTTTAATGAGGCAGAAATAAGAGGGCACATAATTATAAGAGTTCAGCACGTAGGATGGTAGAAGACCCTGTTCCCTGCACGTCTGCTACATTAAATACATGTTTTATTAGGATCATAAAGTATTCATGGTGCTTGGATGATGGGTGTAGTTTTATGTACTTGTGAATTCTAGCTGGTTGGCACAGAGTCCAGGAGGTCAGCACGTCTACATGGCTTAAAGCATTACAGCAATCTGACAACACCCTAAATCCCTTTGGTGGGAATACACGCTCATGTTCTTTGTTTCACAGCTATGGAGAGAAATATGTGCTTTAATCACTCACCTTTGTCTGTTGCTACCTATTGAACTCCCATTCTTGAAATTGTCAAATGTGCTGCAGCAGCAGATCAGATTTGAAGGTCAACTTCCTCCTGGAAAAAAAGGAAATGTTATAAGCCAGAGGGGGTAATTCAACTTTTTTTGGCCCAAAGTGGCATTCTGAGCTCATTAATGTTAAAACATGTTAAACCTCTGTCTTGAGACACAGTCGAAGACCAATACTGTTGCATCAGCTCTATGGGATAATGGCCTGACAGATACAGTGTGTCTCAACATTCATGTCTGCCAAAATCTGGCTGGGACTCCTCTTCTTTACAGTACATCAACAAAGACATCTGTTCTATTTCAGTAAATCAAGGTTGGACTCAAGGGAGATTCGGTTTACCTATGTCTATGTCAGCTTCAACCTTTACTTTTCCAACATGAACAGATGTTCTTGAACATACAGTAGGTGAATGAGAGACTTGTGTTTAACTGCACTTTGATTTTCTTTTAAGCTCGTTCAAAGCAGATGTTGGCTTGACAAGTACTGTAAGGAGGTTGGCACATCAAAATGGAACAAAACAACTGTCAGAAAGTTCTGGAGAGGAAAATGGGAGCATGGTTGGACTGATCACAGCAGTAATTTCATTGCTGCCTTGTAAAGCTTCAGCTTTGTTTCACTTGTTTTGTTTTTGTTGAGTGGTCTTTTATAATTGGAAAGATAAAAACCGAATGGAAAGAAATGCACTCAAACTGGGTTCCATCTGCAACACCGCCTGCTCAAACAACACCTGAACATCTGAAAGGTGCCACAGGTGGCATTATGTCTGAAAAATAAGACACTCTACACAAAGCCATTTGCCATGACAATTTTGTCTTGAAAATTCACAGGAAATTTGAGACGTTAGCGGCTCTTGGTAACAGGTTAGGGACTGCCACAGTTTCAGTGATACAAATGCACTTTGCTGATGTGGACTGGGTTTATATTTGTGGTGACTCTTATAGTGACATGAGATCTGCGTAAGCTCTTTGCTTTGTTTACAGTCCACTAGCTCCTCATGCTTTCACAGTGATCCTCTACATGCAGAGTTGAGTCTTGCTACTTCAGATTGTGTAAGAAGTTATTGTTGTTTTGAGCTTATATGGAAATATTTTAACAGGCAGGTCTGGTGTTTTGTAATGAGGAAACGTCACCCTGTGCAGCAGTTGTTGAACAACAATGGAAGTTTGAGGCACAGACAAATAAGTAAATCAAGGTTGGAGACTGGCAGAAATTAACAATAAGTAGAGGCCATTCATTGCTGGATTTATATGTTCCCTTGCCTCATGAACAGTGACTTGAAGAAGCATCTGTTAGAAAAAACTTTAGCTGAAGAATCCTCAACCATCTGACAATCTTCTTGTTATTATTTGTACTACTGTCACTGATTGTACATGGTTTAAGTCACAGCCTATTAGGTTGTACTGTTTAGCTTTATCCTAATTACTTTACTTTAGTTTTCTTATTCTTTTTATTCTACTTTTATTCTATTTTAGTTTCTTAAATGGTATGGGCATTCAATATTAGGTGATAAAGAAATGGTATTTTGATTTTTCTGTATGTCCTGCACATACAGTATAGTGAATTGACAATAAAAATCTTTGATCTTGATTTGTATTTTTATATGGCTGATTTTGTTTTGTTTTGTTGAGATTTAAATGCACGGCTGTGACAGATAACTCTGTGTCCATGGAAAAGTAATGTTTTGAATTTGTGTCCTCTTGTTGTTGGCTAGTGTAGGACACTCACAAAAATAGCCAGTCAGTAAATCAATCAAACATATGTGCTGTAAATGGTCTTATACTTGTATAGCACCTTTCTATGCTTTTTACAGCGCTTTCACATTATTCGGCCATTCACCCATTCACACTCCCAAATTCACACACCGGTGACATCACCGGGAGCAACTGGTGGTTCAGTGTCTTGCTCAAGGACACCTCGACTGGACAAGCCGGGAATTGAACCGCTAATCCTCCGGTTAGGAAACAACCTGCTCTACCTCCTGAGCCACAGCTGCCCCCAAATGAACACCATAGTGGCACAGAATGCAATATGGAGGGAGCCAGACTTCCTGAAAAAGTCTTATTTAGTTCTATTTATAATTTGATTGTTGTTTGAAGGGTTCAGTAGGGCATCTAGCAGATACTGATGGAGGACTGTTTTGGGTGTGTGGGTGCTGACAAAGAGAGGGGTGGTTCTGGGATGCTGGAACACACTGTTGAGCCTCCTATACCCACACAAAATTTTTATTGGCATTGCTGATAATACAGGTAGTGGCTTAGTGAGGTCACAGTGGTGTATTTTTCTTTTGTTAGACATTCCTGGTAGAACAGTGTCAGTGGTTGGACAACTGAGCGGAACCAGCTCTCAGAGGTGTCTGCCATTACAAGCCAGTTGGACCAGCCACGGCTTAACCTGAGCAAATACAATGCAGATGCTGTGTGTCAAGCCACATACTGTATCTGCCCTTTGCCTGGGTGAGGACAGGGTTCAGGGATGCTTTATGTTAAGGGTAGGTTATGTCTGGGAAATGACATTGCTTAGTGTTGGGCTCTGAAGATTTACGACAACATGGCTTGACACCCCCTGTTTGGGGCCAAATAAAGAGTAAACATCATTTAACTTGTATACTGAGCTTCTATATGAATAATCTCCCATTCTTTGGCACATTTAAGTGTGCATTATCAGTGATTGGAAACAGTAATTTGAAAAAAGAAATCCTCAGTGAATGGCATTTCCTCAGAGTCTATCACATGACTGACTGTGTCATCTAGCTGCTAAAGCCTCCTAGTAGCTTAGAGATACAATAGTTTAGACAGCATCGATTTTTAGACAGTGGATTTAGTTCCCCATCTCTTACATGAAAAGGATTTGAGTGAGGATCTTGTATTGTCAGGTATGAACAAGATGATGTATTACACTAAGCAGAACCATTTTCACTGTTCATATGGATACCTGACAGACTTGTGAACCTGTCCTGGATTGTTTTATAACAGCTATGGAGTCCTTGGTTGCTTAAGTGCCAGTCATATGAATCATTTCTTAAGGCCTTGACAAAATCCTTTCTTGAATATTACAAAAATAATATACTGATCTTCATAACTTTAACATTTTATATTGCACATAATGAAAATGAAACACATCCTTCACAGTAAACCACAAAATCCATTGTTTGTCCTCGCCTTTAGAACACAGTGGGATTTGAACCCCCTATCAGCAGGATGAAATAATCTGTTTAGACAGTTTTATGAGGCAGCATTGTTATGGTTAAAGTTTATTTAGGTTTAGGCACAAAGGCAGGCTAGATTTAGGAAACAACATAATGGTCTAGCTTAAAGGGACTTGTTCATTATTGTTAGGGAACTTTACAATAATAAACTCATGGTTGTGGAATAATAGTGGTCATGCTTTAAATTTCTAATGCTGACTGTCCTCCCTATGAGAGCTCAGTGTCACCACTTCCCCCTTTGCTCCTGTCATAATTATACAGCTACTATAAAGAAAAACTGTTTTTTAAACTTTGAACAAATTATGTAAAGAGAAACTCTATAGCATCTATTCACAGCGTCCCTGAGACCCAGTCAGCCTGATCAGGGCTACAGGATGTTAACTCAAAATAAGACCACTCAAAATAATATGATGTTAGAAAAATGCTAAACCAAGGCTGTTAAAATACTTTATATGTCTGTTCGCAACAGCAGCTTGTTCAAAGCTGTCAGATAGTGACATCACAGGCCTACTGATTTGTACTGTTTATCCTTCCTTTATTTCTTTCACTGTGGGTTAAGATGAAAACCACCCACACTGTGACACTGTGAACACCCATAGCCTTTCTTTGCTCCTGCTACCTACACACTCTCATATCTATGGAGTGAGGGTGAGAGAAGGTTAAGACGAATGAAAAGCAGGAGTACAAAGACTTGCAAGAGAGGGGACATGACAGGCAGAGAGCTGAACCTTGGCCGCCCACTGCTCCAACACATTTATTAACATCAGAGGCCTGCTGAAGGTCTCCTTCAGCTTCATTCATGAATCAATCAATAGTACTTGATCAAGGTGCAGCGCAGACAGGTCAAGCTGTAGCCAAAATCAGATGTTTGCATGCTGAGCGGCTAACATCTCCCTCCGTCATGTTGGCTGCTTCCTCTGCTTTGATGCTGTTGTTTTTCTCTCCATGAGTGAGAATAAAGGGGATCGAAAGGTGATAGCCACTTTCCAACATCTCAGGCTCTGTCTTATAGCAGGAACATTTTAGAAAAGCATATTATTAGAATCAAAAATCTCCCAGAGATGGTGAAAACAAGCAAACAAATGTTTTCCCTATCATGCATCTACTAGCCATCCGCTAAGGAGCAGTTACAGCAAAATCTTTTCATTTCACCTCATCTCTTAAAGTTTTATTCTATTATTGTTTTTTATTATTTCATCTTATATAATGCATCCGTACTTGGAGAACACTGTCACTAACTGATTTAATAAAAATCATTGGACCATAACTTTACCCAGTTAGGGTCAATAACACCATAGTACAGTACAGTAGCACCAACACAGCACTGGGTTAACTTTAACCACTGTTTACCCAGCTTAGGTTTTATCATTTTAAAACTTTCAAATTTATTGTTAGCTGCCTATGTACATAAGACATTTAAGCTGTGAAGCAAACACTATGCACAAAGCCTGATAAATTATTTCTTAATCACTACTGTACATTATTTTAACTGACCAAAAACATTAGTTCCCTGTTTGTTTTCCATTTTAAATAATTTAGTATTTTAAAATATTTTGCTATTTCCAAAACTGTTTAAGGGGCACCTCCCAGCCCTGCAGTGCACACTAATTCATCACCAGCTTTCTTTGGCTCCTGCTTCCAACCAATACAAGTTACTTGATGTGCAAAGGGTACAGAAAAGCAGCACATTAAAACCAATCCATCCCTGTTACACCCCATGATTGCAGTGTCATCAGAAAATGTCTGCATGTGGCACGATTTCAAGTATTTGAAGTCTGTGGTATTCTGTGTAAGCAGGGCAGGGCACCATCCCCTGTGATGCTCCTATGCTGCTGACCACTGTCTCTGAGGTGCAATCCCTCTGCCTGACCTACTAAGGTCTCCCTGTGAGATAGTTTGTATCCAGGACACCAGGAGCTGGATGGTGCTGAAGGGGCTGGAGCAGTGAAAAAGCATGATCCTCACAGCACCATTCCCCCTGTCGAGATGAAAGAGAAACCAGTGAAGCAGATGGAGGATGGTGTCCTCCACCCACACATTCTCCTGTTATGCAAATTGCAGAGGGTTGAGTGTCTGGTGGACCTGGGGTCTGAGGTGGTGTAGCAGCAGCCGCTCCAAGGTCTTCATGATGTGTGGTGTCAGGGTGACTGGCCTGAAGTCTTTCAGTTCCCTGGGGTGTGGCTCCTTGGGGAAAGGAACAATGCAGGATGTCTTCCACAGTACGGGAATCCTCCCCACCCATTCACAGGCTCAGGGCTGTCTAACCTGTTATTAAAAAGGTCAGCTGGTTAGCTCTCCCCACATCTCCCTCCACTGTTTTGTATTACAGCCTGTGATGGTCTTCATGTCATCCCAAACCTCTTTCATATCATTGTCCCTCAGCTTCTGCTCCACCTTCCTCCTGTAGTCCTACTTCATCTCTAACAGTCACATGATGCTTCTGCATTCACCCGTGGTGGTATGTAAACACAGACAACAATGAAATGTGAAAACTCTCTGGGAATGCAGTAAGGTTGGAGACTTGTGGCTCAAAGTTCAGTGTCTCAACAGCAGATAGTCAAATTCACAATCACATTCATTTTTATGTATAGAAAAACATGAAGTTCATACAAATGAGTAATCTAAATAAATAATGAATAATAAATGAATTTCCTGATCTAAAGTTCCAGGACCATCAGACCATAGTGCCCTCAGAGCAGGTACCAAGAACTGTAGCTGAAGGACCAAATTTAGGCCCTTGTTCCTTCAGTTGAAACACAGGAAAGGGTCTAGTTTCTGGGCTGTGACCAATAGGCTGATCCAGAAGATATATTACTTTTGAACATGTACTTCATTTGCTGAAACTGAATTTACACGTCAGAAGATGACATTTGACATCAGATTTTGAGATCGGGCCTAATCAACCAGAATTTCTCTCTCTTCTTGAGAATTCACATGCAAAGGATTGAATATCCCATTCAATATGGGATTAGTCACATAAAAAGCTTCAAAAATATCAAAATTCTAAATTATGTGAAAGTCATGAGATATCAAGACAGATATCAGTTCCCTAACTAGAGGTTCTGTTTTCTGACACTGATGAAAAAGCCACAAGCACAATTTAATCGACTCAGCTTCTTTTAATCTATTAGAGGAGTTTGAAGTGTTATGTGCCACCACAATCAATTTGTTAATATTTACATTCAAGCCTTCACACTCAGTACAACTCCGATTTTTATGGAAATCTGAAATTCTGTTTCACCATTATTTAATTACATGAGCAACCATCACTTTCATATTTACTTTATTAAATGACAAGTTTTCAAACCAGTTTTTATGCAAGACCTTGAATTCAGATATGATCTTAATAACCAGCTCTTGTCCGGCTCCTGACAGACAGCTCAGTGAGTGTGCCTATGGCTACATCTCCATTCCCCATATCTTTTCACAGCTCAACTTGTGTACTTGTTGCAACTTTCCAGAGGTTTGTCGGACAGCCGGTCAGTATGAGGGCAGTAGCACTCTGGAGTTGGAGTATAGAAGAATTACATCTAAAAATAAAAGCTGCAACGGCAGCAGAGAGCTGAGCACAAATCCTATGGCTCTTTTCTTCAGATATGTGAAAACAAGATGGAGGGAACGAATGTATTATTGGAAAGCAAATCCTTGCAACAAAAAAGCGTTTGTTGAAGGGTCTGCTGTGTTGTGGCACAGCCCCAGGGCCTGTCAGGATCCATCCATCACACACTGGGTAGGGAGGTGGGGGTGGCAGAGCGCTGCATCATCTCCAGTCTTGTCAATAGCACAGTTTAGAACTAACATTAGCCCTCCGTGCCTTTAACGGGCAACTTTTATCAGCGCATTACAACATCCCAAAGGGTAACATCCATCAGAAGGACAAAATATTTTTCTGGCTCTTACGATAATTCCACTTAGTGCAGCATTGTTATATTAGAACACACAAACCCACTTCAAAATGGTAAAATAGCTTGACTTTAACATAGCATAGAATAGATGCATGGAGAGAGAGGAGAGGAGAGGAGATGAGCACCACACCATGGGAAGACTATCAGCCTAGGCCTATAACTAAGGAATGGTACACTAAACCAAATTTATCCTAGAATGCATGTCCAATAATTCCATAAACATCAATACATGGGCCCAAGTGAAGGCCAACCTGCTGACTACAAACCACTGGTACAGTTAAATATATTCAGTGGCAACACGACGGCCCAGGCCTCCAGTTTGCTTGCAGTTACCAAGATGTCTGTCAGTCTTATCCCTGTTCAGCCACATTAGTTATGATGCCATGAAATATCGGAAGACATATTGAAACATGCCAAGTACCTTTCTACCCTCTGTTGCGGTTGCTCAGACACAACAATGAACGAGCAAATATGACAGACCCAGGTAGCTGGCTTCGGTGCAAGTAGTGTAAGATTTATTTACAGTGCAAGTCACAGTGAAATAAACAGACAGTTGCGGAATGATAAAGAGTCACCGGGTGTCGATCTGCTGCAGAGGAAGAGAGTTAATGGTGAGATGGATGGTAGAGGTCGGGCTGTGGTCGCTGGGGTCACTCTTGAACTGGTTGTGGTGGAAGTGATGATCGCTGAGGAGATAGGAGCAAGCATAGGCAGTTAGTGGGGACTGTGCATCGACCTGTATGGTGGAGACTGGCAGGGCTGAGTAGTTCCAGGGTCCAGAGGAGAGGTCCGCAGTAAAGGAGAGAACAGCAGGAAAATGGATGAGAAGATATTGGAGACAAGGAGACCTAGGGTAAACAGGAGCAAAGAGTAAAACATCTGGACTAAGAGAGGGTATGACTGGAGGACTAGAAAGAAACCATAAGCAAAGGGGCCTGAGAATATGGATTGAACTGGCAAGGTAGGGTATAAGTAGGGAGGAAACTAACAAGGTGCAGCTGGTGATAATCAGGGGAAGTAAGGCAGGTGTGCCAGATTGTGTAATCAGGGTGAGGAAGCAAAACTAAAGTGAGAAAAAGTAAGAGAGGAAGGTGCAGCCGGGCAAACCTGACACCCTCCCTCACTGTCCTAGGAGGATTATATTGAAAACAACAGTGTTATATCAACCTAACTACAAGCTTTATAAAAAAAAAAGTCTTAAGTCTAATCTTAAAGGTAGAGAGGGTGTCTGCCTCCCGAGCTGAGACTGGGAACTGGTTCCATAGGAGAGGAGCTTGATAGCTAAATGCTCTGCCTCCCATTCTACTTCTGTGGACTCTAGAAACCAAAAAATCTGTTTCCCATTATTTGAGTAGCACAATTACACAATTACAGTAAAACCTGAATATCAAAATAATAAAATTGTAGGGCAATCTTGTGTTTTCAAGGAAGGCCAGTTCTTAAAGTGCATTTATTGGAGTTTTTCCTCTCTCTCCTTCAGTTATCCATACTCTTACTATCACTTCAAATGAAGGTTCATTTTAAGGAAAATCAGCATCTGTGCCATGTTAGCAGAAAGCTAGTTCCTGTTCTCATCAATGATGTTTGAGACTGCAGCAAAGAGACTCACACGGGCACCGAGAAACTTGTCTGCAGTAGCAGCCAGAGAGGGAAGCTGTGTAGCATGTGCCCTCCAGTAGTCTAGTGGATTGTCTGACATTGGGATGGTTTTCCCTGTGAGGTAGCTCGGCACCTAAACAACTGCTGATGAGGTGCTTGCAGACCCTGTGTGTCTCATTCTCTTCTAAGATCTCATCAAAGACACTGCTAGGCAGCCGCTTGCTGTGTCCCGACATGGTGCCTTTTTCTTGCTCTGACACTTCACTGAAGGCACTCCTTCCATCCATCTTCTCCATCTCTTGAATGAGAGCATCCTTAGCATGCCTCAGGTTGTCTGAATTTGTCAAATATCTGAGAGTAGATAAATGATGTGTACTTAAATAAAAAAATTATTTCATCATTAAGAAAACTAAATCATTATTAATAATAATAATAATAATAATAATAATAATAATATAAAATGAAGAAATTGTCTTAAATGATTGATACCATGACTTACGCTTGATTCATTATTAAGCAAAACAGGAGTTGAATCAAAAATCAAAAATCTTTATTGTCATTATGCAATCAGCGTTCACCAGTCACATAACGAAATTCTGTTTAGTAATCCTCGGCTTAAAAGTAAACATTGCCTGTCTTTGTATCTGGGATCCAATAAAGTGACAGTACTGTAGAGTGGCTCAGTCTCAACCTGGCTTAAATGTTTATCCACTGCCTCTAGGAGAGTGTCTTTCATGGTATTGATTTCCTGGTCAGTGCTGTGGTCTTGAGAAAGAACATGTTTAGGAACCGTTATAGCAGGGATCACATCAGCTGCAGTTATAGCAGGGATCACATCAGCTGCAGTTGCAGTCACAGCACTCACTATCCCCATCAGTTCTTCAAAAGGAGCTAAACCTCAACTGTCTTCTCCATTAGTGTCCACTGGTTCACTGTCAGTGTAACTGGGAGGTTGTGGTCAGCTGCATATACACTGAGAGGTCACTTTTGTTCCAGAAGGCTCTACATGTTATAGTGAGTAGTATTTCATTTAACCTGTACATCTTGCTGTAAGCACTTGGCTGGCATTTTCATATCAACCTGGATACCTTCCAGATGTGTGTAGGCCTGTGGTGAATTCTTAAAAAGCCCTACAATCTTCCTTGTGCTACCCACCACATCTGTGCAGTGTCACAGACCCTCATGTACAATCAGCTGAAGCGTGTGCACGATGCAGCCCACACTTATTACTCTCATATTATCAATAGATATTTTTCATGTTTTTTGCATTGTTCCACAAAATGACATAGACCTGTTGGTTTCTGTTTGCCAAGTGTTCAGCATATCCTCCATTGCCTGTTTTACATATTCTGCTGTATGAGAGCCGCGAAATGGATGAGGATGCAATACAGAATACTTTAAATCAAAAGTGTAGTCAATCCAGTGTGTAGTGAAGCTTAGGAGAGACATAGGTCAAACATAGAACCCCAAATGTCTGTTGTAAAGCTAACAGCAGTCACATCTGATAAAAGACATTGTAGGTGATTATGAACCTTGGTGTATATCTCCGGTAAAGCAGTGTCTGAAACATAGCGCTTATGAACCTTGGTGTATATCTCCGGTAAGGCAGTGTCTGAAACATAGTGGAGAGGATAGGACGTAGCATGGTTCCAAAAGTTCCAAAAGACGGTGAAACCCTGTATTCTCTACTGCAGTGATGGGCTGGTCATGCAAAGCTATGAATTCAATTACCCTCTCCCCTATCTGTTTGGCCTTCTCACTGTCTCGAGGAAACTTCTCCCTCCTTTTAAACGTATCCTCCAGCACATGGTGCTTCGGTGCAGCCTTTGTCTGAGTTATCAGAGTGAACTCACTGTATTTTTGAGATCTTTGAGACCGGATCAGGACATCCCTAGTAAAAAGGCAACTTAAAAACAGAATACAATTACATACACTGTCTTAGAAAATTAATATATTTGACATGATAAATCTGCACAAAATACTTATCCAACAATGCCCAAAGAGGTAGCAGTTAAATTGTTTTAGATTACTTTGAAATAGAGGAGGGGAAGAGATAAAGCGAGGTGAATAGTAATAGACTTGAACATGGAAGAGCATGTTGCTCACTCACTCACTGTAGTCGCAGTTTAATGGTTAAGACAGTTTTTGATTTTTTTTTTTTTAATTTTTCATTGAGGTTGCAATATATAAATATATCCATACAAAATCATTTTGATATTGTCTCGCTCGTTGCCCTATTCCCCACCATATCTCCCATCAACCCCATTACCTTCCCAAGGTAAACAAACCAGATATCCAGCACAATAAATACATAATTGATAAGTATTATACTGTACTACGGCCTCATATAATTCCCCATGCCAAAATATAAAAGTAAGTAATACAAAGGCACACACACACTCTCTTTCTTTCTCTGTCTTTGTCTCAAGCAAAAGTAAAATATAATAATTGGTTCCAAATACAAGGCATGCAAGGTATGTGTCAGGGCCCTCGGCGGGCCGCTGCCTCTCCTCCGTCTTTCTCTCCTCTGCTCTCTCTATCCTGTGGGCTCTGCACCTCAGCTGTGTTGCATTCCAGTAATTAGCGACTGGTTTGTCGATGCACACAGCTGGGGTGCATCCCGATGATTACCTTCGCCTCCTTATATAAACCTCTGGCAGACGCTCCGTCTTTGCCGGAACATTAACATAGTAACGCGGACTGTACATGTTGGTAGAATGCTACACTGACAGACACTGTGCGTTTTGGCTTGACTCTACCACACTACCTACGAGCTACGCTCATTTACACTACACTACATATCATACATATCCAAGTACCGTACTTTCCCATGTTATGTTCTTTTGATACTTTGTGTTCTTTTTATTTACCCGTTACCGTCATGTTTTTCCCCCTAGCACCTGGGTCTGCAAACTTGAGTCCAACCTCAGTCCTCTCTCACCCTCCTGGTGAGGGGGGCTACCATAACAGTATGAGTGAATATGCAAAACACAATGTAATGTAGGGGTTAATGAATGCCAGGAGAATGACTTCTTATTATTCAGACCAATAATTAGCATGGCACCTTCCTATACAGGGTCAGAAGTGTGAGACATGTCCATGCAGAATTTACAAAAAAAAGTTGGTGCTTTTAAATTTACAGTTTTTCTGAATTGCTAAAACATATTTCTTGAAACCACCACTCATTTTCTCAAAACCTTAAACACAAATCCAAATACTCAAACTAAATTGACTTGTCTGGCAAAATCAAGCAATTGCTTCAAAACCATGTCATCAGCACTCAAAATCAAACAATGTCTTCAGATCATACACAAATGAGTCAATCATATACACACTGCAGCTCAGTCATTAGACACTACATCAAAAAACAGGAGAACACAGCATCCAGGACATGTAGTTACCACAAAAAAGTTTATTGTATATAGTAAAAAACACACAAAACAAAAGAAATCACACCTAAGTATGGTGAATTTACCAAAAACCATGTTACTATCAAAAGAGAAGAAGAAGAACACATCAGAAAGATTATTCTGCCTCAGGATCACGTCTTTGAGCTAGGCCCGGCCAGAGGGCTTCATCTATGTCACAGGCAATTTTGTCCCTTCCCAGACAATGGGCAAAAAAACCCTCTGGTGTGGCGGATCCAGCCTTGACAAGACTGCACATCTATGTCACTGCAGGCCAGTTCCATTGCCTGTAAGAGATTTCCCCTGGTATATGGGTTTTGGTCATAGACTTTCCACCACCATGCAGAGAAAAACTCTTCTGTTGGGTTGAGGACAGTGCTGTATGGTGGAAGGAACACATTCTGTTCCTGGTCTTACTCTTCCTCGTCCTTTTTGTCCAACACCTCATATTCCTCTACCTCTCATATTGTTATCCATAGTTGATGGATGTACCCGTGCCATCTGTGCACTTTGAACTGGCTTATGATTTGTACCTGCTCATCACATAATTAGAAACAAGTGTGAACAATTTTGAATCGTTGTGTGTAAACAATGACAACTGTGCTTTAGTTGTGTTTAAGTTCTGCTGTCAGACACAGGTTCATCACAGTGCGAATTGTGTTTTAGTGAGTTTAGCAAAAAGAGTGCATGAGATTTGTTAACAGAGTCTAACTGCCTAAACTGGTTTAAGGCTTTGCAGAAAGAGTCATTTATTCGACAAATTGGTTTAGGCTATTGAGAATTTGGTTCAGAGAATGGGGTTTATTGTTTTAGCAATTGTGAAAAACTGTAATACATTGAGTCATACTGTATGAACAATGGTTATTTTAATATTTTCTTCAAATGCATGATGGCATTTAGTAAGGATGTAACATACTGCTATGATAAAATGTCCACAATATGATATTTGTCATGATATTAAAAAATGAAGAAAAAAATATGAAAAAATGCCCTTTACTAAATAATAAATCAGTTTTTGTATGATATTCCTTTTAACTTAAAGTGCTCCTGTTTTTCAGCCATGACCTAAGCATGTGGAGGAAAAACTGACATGAATTCCCCTGACACTGAATGACTGAACTGGGTGTACGTTTGCAAAACTAAAGATAATGCAGCAGTCCTTTTATGAAATATTATTGCTGCAGCTGTAAACAGCACAAGTCACACTCACAGTGGGACATCAGTGTTTTAGTACTCCCTAGATAGGTTTTATTTTTTGTGTGTGGTGGCCGTGCTGACCAGCAGTCAGGTTCTGTGTCACTAGACCAGGGGCAGGTAACATTCTCCCAGACCATTAGGGGCAATAGTGAGCAAACTGCTGCTTGGAGCACAAGAATGAGGAGAGGAAGATGCCAAAATATATAGACAAGCCACATGAGGGTGAGAATGGTGCTTTACCTGAGGTGTTTTTTTTTACATTGTGGTTTACTTTTTAATAGAAAAGACTTTAAGGGTGATTGCTAAGTGGTTGGCTTTGCATACACGTGTGCCCGGTTTGTTTCCCAGTTTCCATTAAAGTCTGTCCCAACTGTTTCTGTGAGATGAAACCAAGACTGATATAAAATTAGCATTCATTATCACGTTACATATTATCATATTATACAACCCAAGAATAAAAAGATTTGCCAAGCAACATACCTCTGTACAGGTTAGAAACAGTCACAGTCAGTTGACCAGTAATACTGATTGGGAAACTTTAATTTTGTTCTGAATGGCACTGGACATGCTACCAAGTGTCTGTATGGGCAGCGCACAGTAACAAACTGCAGGAACCCTGACTGTAATACAGTGCAAACACATTACATCATATCAATTACAAGCAATACAACCACAAACACAACTGTAGGAAGAGAGAGGAGGGCTCACCCTGTGCAGAGCTGTCCACTGTTCCTGGTGATCATTAACCAATTCCCATTAGACTTCTCCCATCAGATTCTGTTGTCATGTATTTTTAACCATACACTCTAAACCCATAGTAACAGTGCGAGCTGTTTAAGTTTATTCCTGCAGTTTCAGTGATAAAACCACCCACCTCCAAATGAACACAACTCAGGAGCTAACAGGCAGGCTTCTTTCTTGGGATAGTGGACATTTCCACTCATTACCTTTGCAAATCCATACTGTTGTAGGCACAGATGCAATTTTTGATGTCAGTCTCTTCATAAACTGTCATTTTGTGTCATTTTCTACCTCATGCTGCACCTGCATCTCACTGATGATGTTGCTTGGAAACAACTTTATTCATAAGATTATGTTATTCTGAGTCACTGGAGTTCATTGGCTGATTTCAGGCAAGAGGTTGATAAGTGGAAGATTGAAAAACTAAGTCCATGTGAAGCCCCTACAATGCCACCACTACTACTGTGTAGCAGAAGTGGCTACACTTATGAAAATGAATATCAATATTTAATATTCAAATACCTCATTAGATTAGGTCACCAGTTGGTTATAGTTCCATCAAACTATTAAACAATTAAAGAAATTAAGTCAGTCTAAGTCTGAAAGCAGTGAATTCTACCAGTACAAGGAACCTATTTACTGGAAATAGGGGAGACTCAAAGATGACATAATGAACTTAGTTATAAGCTAAATAAATTTATTTACAATATGTACACAGGGAAAATGATTGTGAGGAAAGAGGTGATTCAAATGGTACATTTGTGAATGTTTTGATGAATGAATGACCAAATTGTGTGTTGTTAGAGATGGTGAAAGATGATTATTCTGGTAGAAAATTGAGCTAGATTCTAAATCTAAATTCTGGGGTTTAATCACAAATACGCAGAGGAAAAATAACAGTTGCTCAGGCTTTAATTAGGTACCTAATAGCTAATAACTATGGTTTTCATGAGACATCAGTTAGCCAGAGTAGCAAGCAAGCAAGCAAGCAAAGTTTATTTATATAGCACCTTTCTAAACCTGCGTTACAAGGTGCTTTCCAGTAAAACATAAACAAATAATAATAATAATAATAAAAATACCTAAGACCAGATAAAACACATCAATACAATAAAATAATTTAAAAAAAATACATAGACAAAACAAATACATCAATCAATAAAATTGTCAAAGGCCCGTGAATACAAATGCGTTTTAAGAAGTGATTTAAAAACAGACAGGTTCGGAGCAGATCTAATCTCCC
>NW_018127920.1:6704262-6711784 GCF_001952655.1 Monopterus albus | reverse complement strand
CCACTGGACGGTAGTCATTCAAGCTCTGGATTGTGGGCTGTTTCAGAATAGGGACGATGGTCGAGGATTTCAGGCAGGGAGGTACAGTAGTCTGAGACAGAGACCGGTTGAAGATCAGGGTGAAGATTTTAGCCAGCTGGTCTGCATAGTCCCTCAGCACTCGACCTGATACGCCGTCTGGTCCCGTAGCTTTACTTGGGTTAATCGTCCTCAGCATGTGTCTCACCTCATGTTCCTTTACTATGAGGCTATGGCTGCAGGGGATGGTGGATGTAATATGATGTAATGTCTCTGATGAATCCACTTCAAAACGGGCAAAGAAGTGATTCAGCTCTCCTGCCAGTGAAGCATCTCCATAATGCGCAATGGTGCTTCCAGATTTATAGTTAGTGATCTGCTGTACTCCCTGCCATACCTAGCTTATGTTATTGCTGTTGAAGTTGTCCTCAATTTTCCTTTTGTAAACCATCTTAGCCCCTCTGATGCCCCTCTTTAAGTTGGCTCTAGCAGTGCTGTATAGTGCTTTGTCTCCTGACCTGAAGGCAGTATTTCTCTCCCTTAGCAAGCTTCGTACCTCTCTTGTTATCCAGGGCTTCTGGTTGGGGTAGACTCGTATGTCCTTCTCATTTGTGACTGTGTCCACACAATGTGTGATGTAACCCAAGACAGCTGAAGTTTGCTCTTCCAGGTCCTGGTGTTCAAAAACATCCCAGTTGGTATTCTCAAAACAGTCTTGAAGCTGTTGAGAAGCCCCTTCAGGCCACATTCTAACAGTTTTTGTTGATGCACGAATGCTTCTCCTGACTGGAGTATATGCTGGCAGCATAAGGAGGGACATATGATCACACTGGCCCAGGTGTGGTAGTAGTTTAGCTCTGTAGCCATGTTTGATGTTAGTGTAGCCATTAGCTTTGGAGGTTCCATGTGACCTATTGGCCATATGTGGAGAGAAGAGTTGGTTTGGAGGCTCTCTGGGCCAGAGTTGAGCTGTGTCCAGGGTTCCAAGAAGGTCATTGAGCTGAGGACTCATCTGTCATCACTGGATTTGGATGGGCTCGCTCTCAGGGAAGTTGCTTCTCAGGTGGCCAGTTCTTCTTCAGAGTGCTGGCTTCACCAGGGCTCTTCTACTGTTTGCCCATTCAGAGATGTCTTGCTGAAAAACCGTATTTAATTTAAACTGATTGTTACAGGATTGTTCTGATAGTGTTATGGTTTGTGGACTTGCTTCCTGTTTTTGTGCTTTTACTTTGGTTAGATTTCCTGTCTTGTGTCATCTCACCTGCCACGGCTTTACCTGAGTTCACAATTACTGCACATTACATCCACCTGCTGCTTATTATCTCCTGGTTCAGTCTCCCATATATACGCCCTCTTTCTATTAGATCCCTGCAGGATCGTATGTTATTGCAGCACATCTCTGAACTTGTAGCGCCGTTGGCCCACCTAAAGACTACTGATGTAATTAACTATCTTGAACTTACCTGTTCCAGATGATCTGCATTAGTGCTCAGCCAAGTTGCCTCACTACCCAGAGTCTTACTCGACACCGACCGGCTTCCTGGAATTTGATCGATGTACCGGCTGGCTCGTTACACTCCCAGGAGATCAAGCAACCTCCTTTCTCTTCTATCCGGTTAGTGTAGTAGTGACTGTGCTACCTTTAGTCTTCTGTGTAGCCATGCGATCAGTGTCTGCTCCTTGTCTGGTTAATCTGTATCCTGTATAGCTGTATGTGCGGCGTCCGCTATTGCTTTTTTCCTTTGCCATTGGGTCCAGCAGCCCCTCATGCCAGGACCCCCAGTACATTAAGGCTGGCAGGTATGGGTGGACCCAATATGCAGACACACATGGAAGTGGAACAAAAAGGAGTTTATTAAGCAACCAAGGAATGGGTTTTCTGGTAGAGGATGGGGGGAACAGAGGCAGAACAGGTTCTGAATGGGACAGGCAGGCTCCAGTGGCTAACAGGAGGTGAGGCAGTCAGGCAGCGTGACGCTGGTGATGAAGGCAAGCAAATGGCATGGTGCTGAAGAGTGCTGATTCGGGGAACAGAGAATTGGATCTTAGGGTAGCAGGTGAAGCGTACACACAGACTGTTTCTTCCCCCAGGCCATCACACTGATGAACAGTAAGTCTATGTTTAAAGGTTACTTGTATATACAGTATATGTGTGTATACATTTTTGTCTTTTTTTTTGTTTGTTTTTGTGGTTTTGGTGTTCTGTTTTTATATTGCTGTGCACATCAAGGGGCCATTGGGCTGGAGTCACGTTCCTTGTATTTTTGCTAATACTTTGCAATAAAGTTTTTGCTTGTGTTTATGCTTCAGCTGGGTCTCCATCAGATTTCATGGGTCTTACAGCAGGACAATGACCCAAAGCAGACTTCAAAAAGCACCAGAAATGTTTCAGACAATGCGCTGGAGAGTTGTGAAGTGGCCAGAAATGAATCCAGATCTAAATTCCATAAATTACCTGTGGAGAGATCTCAGAACAGCAGTTGGGAGAAGGAAGCCTTTAAATCTGAGAGCTGGAGCAGCTGGCAAAAGAAGAGTGGTCTGATCTTCCAAAACACTTCTTGAGCTCCCAGGTGGTGAAGCTGCCTGAAGCAGCTGAAAACATAAAGCACTTCTTAAACAGCAAAAACTCTGAACAAAAAAGCAGAACGTTGTCTGAGCAGACGCTTGTTGACAATGAAACTATCATAAAACAAAATGAGGGTTTAAACAGTCTGGAACATTTCAGAGTCCACAGGGAGAGATTTGGAAGTGCAAAATCATTTTAAATTCAAATTTTTCTGACAGTATGTGTTACTTCACTACTTTTTGTTAGGACCTCTTGATCCTGTAAACTACATACGTAAACAGAGAAGCTCAAAAGGCAGGAATTGGATTCTGGACAACAGAAAACTGAACTGAGATAGGCTGGAGGCCACACAGAGAAGGCTCAGCCTGAACAGGTATGGAAAGCAGAGCTGATGAGCAGGAGGTCATGCTGAGTGGTTGAAGCCAGGCAGAGAAACAAAGGAGGAATAGGTGATGTTGCCAAGAAATCCGCACCTGGCAGATCAGAAGCCCAGCACTGGTGTAAGAGTGCCGTGCTGATGAGTTGGAGGTGACACTAGGATGTAGGAAACCAGGCTAGGAGCAGAGCTGAGTGGGTAAGAGGGGTGCATAAGGGCAGGTAAGCAGAACCGGTCAGCTGAGTGGATTGAGGCCCAGGATGTAGGGCTCAGGCAGGTTAACTGAACAGAGAGTCAACTGCATCGTTAAGACATCTGGATGGACTGGTTAGCTGAGCCGGGCCAAGAAGTCAACAGTCTGGTCGAGGACTCCACTGCCCTCTCTGTAGAGCATCTACCACAGCAGAGTCTGCAGAAAAGCTGCCTCCATCCTCAAGCACCCCACCCGCCCCCAGCATGGACAGTTCACACCTCTACCTTCTGGGTGGAGATACAGGAGTGTGAAATCCAGGACTTCTAGACTGAAGAACTTTCTTTCCAACTGCCATCAGAATCCTAAGCAGCTAACAGGAGTATGCAATCAGGACTTACTTCGTGTAATTCCACCTGTACTGTTCTCTCTTTATTATATTCTTTATATTTTTTTTATTACATTTGTTTCCACTTGCTGTTTTTAAGTGCCTTTAGATTTTGTGTACTATTTATCTATCTTATATTTCACCTTGTATTGCTTGGCATTCAATGTGGACAGCAAAGTACGAATTTCATTGTACAGGGGAACACGCTTCCTTACTGTGCACATGACAATAAACACTTGAGTGTGAGACCACAGGACCAGGAAGGTAAGTTTGAGCAGAGAGGAGAGAATGACTTTGTAATAAGATGTGATCAGTGGTGTCAAAAGCAGCACTGAGATCTAAGAGGACAAGTATGGAGACAAGTCCTTTATCTGAGGCTCTGGAGAAGATCATTGGTGACTTTCACCAGTGCAGTTTCTGTACTATGATGGACTCTAAAGCCTGACTGAAAATCCTCAAACAAATCATTCTTGTGCATGTGGTCACATAACTGCTTTGCAACGGCTTTTTCAAGGATTTTAGAAATAAATGGGAGATTGGATATGAGTCTATAATTAGCTTGAACACCGGGGTCCAGAGTAGACTTTTTGAGTAGAGGTTTAATTATTGCAACTGCAGCCTGAAACATCCGCTGTATCACTGCTTTCTTTTTCAGAGGGGAAACAGTATCAAGTGTTGTACGCAGGGAGGCTGCAGCACTATTAATAAAATTATTGACTTGTGTGGGAGTAAGTTAAGGTGGCCACCCTGCATTGTCTTGGCACATGGTACTAAAGTAAATAATGATGGAATTATTTCCTTAAACTTGGTAACAGCACTGTCAGATAGACATCTACTGTAGTGGAATTGTTTCCCACATAGTGTATAATCCATTAATGTAAATTCAAAAATTATTAGAAAATGGTGGGAGGTAAACAATAACAAATAGACCTGGCTTTTGAGTTTTCCAGTTTGGGTGTGAGAGATTCAGAGTGAGGCTTTCAAATGAGTTATAACTCTGCTTAGGTTTAGGGTTGATTAATAGGCTTGAGTTGGAAATCGCTGCCACACCTCCACCTTGACCTGTGCTTCGAGGGATGTGACAGTTACTGTGACTAGGTGGGGTGGATTCATTTAGACTGACATGTTCTTCCTGCTGTAACCAGGTTTCAGTAAGACACAATAAATCAATGTGACGCTCACTTATCAAATCATTCACTAACAGAGATTTAGACAGAGATTTGATATTTAATCCACATTTAATTGTCCTGTTATTTTGTTCTATAAGAGGAGACATCTTAATTTTAATTAGGTTCTTATGAATAACTCCTCTCGAGGTGATTTTTGTTTTATATAATTTAGGTGGTCGGGGGGCAGACAGTCTCTAGGGGGTACCTGGGAGTTTGGGGTGGGTAGCAGCTGCAAAGAGACGCAGAGAGGCGTGTAAGACTGTGACCCTGCATCCTGGACTCAACTCTGGGTTGTCATAATTTAGGTTGTAAAACAAACTCGTCCAGATTTCTAGATAAGAGAGCCGCACCACCCAAAGTGGGATGGATACTGTCTCTGCTAATCAGAACAGGTTTTCCCCAAAATGTTTTCCATTTGTCTATGAAGCCCACGTTATTTTCTGGACCCCACCTAGACAGCCAGCAGTTGAATGACAACATGTGGCTAATCATGTCATCATTGGTCAGATTGTGCAGGGGTCCAGAGAAAACTACAGAGTCTCACATTGTTTATGAGAAAACTACAGAGTCTGACATTGTTTACGCGAAGTTACACACCGGGCTTACAGAACATGTGGCAGGTCACTAAACAGGAACTCGCCAATCACAGTATCAACTCATTAGACACAATCACAGCAGGTCAGTATAGACAGACATGCAAAACATATACAATATGTACACATCACATGAGCTCTTGTCATTATCTTTAACCCTTTAAAGCATCAGACCGTTTTATGTGCCTGCAAGAGAGAACAGGATGTCTTTTATGGAGGATACTGTTTGTCTCCTGGAGGAAAAAGGTAATATAGAGTATTATATTAGGAGTATAAAAATACCTTGATGCTGATTTTCAAGTTGAGAAGAAACTGAAACTTCTGCTGACATGTACATGATGTGAACAAAATTATTGCAGAAAATGGTTTGAGCTCTATCTAAGAAATGTTTCCTGTGTTTACTGTCTGTTGTGGATCTGAATGTTTTAATAATTAATGAAGGTATCAGCTGTAGGCACTGTACATCAAAAAAAGTGGAAACTGCTGATAGTAACAACATACAGTATTCTTACTGCTGGTGGCTACAGGTAGTCTGTATAGGGAAAAGAACTGTCCAGAGTTTTTGCAGTTTGGGAGCATTCTAAGTGTGCATCTCCATAAACATAAATAAACACAAGCAAGATGAGCAGTAACTAAGTTGACTATTAAAAAGTTTGCATGACTCTGGAACAAAAGAGCAACCATCACTGACACAAAATGTCCTTAGAGGTTCCAGGACATACACCTGTTATTTATTTCACAGTATGACAACATTAAGACTTCTCCAAAATCAAAACTCCAAAACTGACACAATGCCCCTTTAAAAAAAAACAACAATATTTCATTTCTCCACGTAGCTGGTCAGGCTGGATTTGAGAACAAGCCAGCAGATGAGTTCTTGCTTAATATTGACACTATGGGTTTTTGGTCTTATTTAGGAAGCATGACAATATATTGATTCAGATCTCTGTCTTGTCTTGCGTGGTGAGCTCTCTCCAGTTTCTGGTTTTGTGATCCTGAGGTTCCCCCGGAGCAAACGAGGCTATAAGCACATCTTTTCTTTCACAACACAGAGAGCACCTTCTTCCCTATTCCTTTAATATCTTTGAAACACAGACATCATAAATATGGAATATTTCTGCTCTCACCAGGCAAAAGGTCTTTTTTGACATGTCTTTAAATTACCCCTCCAAAAACCCCCGGTGTCAGGCAGAATTTTACTCCTGACCTTTTCCTGCTACAACACAGGATAAGACTATTAAAAGGTATTTACAGTATCTTGTCAAGAACTGGTGAGAGAGATGCATGAGAATCCTCCTGGAAATCATGTCTTCTCCCATACAGGCTGATTTTTCAGTGGGGTGAGAAAATGATGGCTCTGATCTAATCTAAAGTTACATTTTAAAAGGCAGTGCTTACAGGTACTTGATAGATGATGATGCAATGATTTTTTTCTGGCCATTGCTATAATTCTGATGTTACTTAATGAACTGCTCAACTGTTCACACTTGAAAATTTATCAGTTTGTAGCCATGCAGCAGTAAGGTTCTAGGGATGATAATACCAGTCTGTCCACCACCATGGTCCAGACTAAAATATCTCATAACTAATTAATGGACTGTCAGGAATTTTGTATAGACATTCATGAGCCCCAGAGATTGAATCCTACTCACTGACTGTCTGAGTTTTGCTGTAGCATCATCATCAGGTCAAAGTTTTCACTTAACTAATAAAATATCCCAACATCATCCATTGACTGGATGGACTGGCGCAAAATGTTGTAGACATGTATGGTCTCCAAAGGATGAACTGCATCCCTGAGGTTTACATCTTTGGGTTTTTATTAAAATATTACCATGTATTTTGTTTAAGACATCCATGATCCCACTAAGATCAACTGTAATGACTTTGGTGACATTTGACTTTTTATTTAATACCATCAACATAGTGTATTTCAAGTGTGAACATGAGCGAGCATAAAGCAAATCAGTGAGGTGGGGGTTTGAAGACAGTATGACCACTGAATCAGTAGTAAGCTGGCAGGTGGTTGCCCCGATTGGACACTGGTGTGCCCATCATGCAGTATAAAGTTGGCTCAGGGATGATGGAGCTGGAGAGGACATTCCACCACAATAAAAGTCTTTGATAGGAAGTGTGCCAGACATTGTGAGGCCCATTTTGTTTATTTGTTTGTGGTTAAATCTACTACATATTTAACTTTTATATTTATATATATATATATA
>NW_018127920.1:6701030-6704134 GCF_001952655.1 Monopterus albus | reverse complement strand
TAGCATTTTTTTCTCACTGCCACTCTGTTGCCCTCTCTCTCTTGCTCTCACCATGTGAGCAGTTTATCATTTAGAGAAAGTTCTGTAAATGTCATATCATGTGTGAATCAAACCATTATGAACATTAATATAAATGTCTCCTGTGTATAAATGACAAAAAGGTGCCCCTTTAACACATCAGTGCAGCCAGTAATGCTACATTTTCCTTGTCTAAAAAGGGGTAGAGTGCGTCAACACTTTCTGGCTTCTCTCCACTGTCTGTGCCTTTCAACCCTAAGCCTACTGTTCCTACTCAAGATCTATAAATCCATAAAAACATCTCATTATGTAGTTTCATTAAAAAATAAGCAATTTCATAAAACTGCCAACTGATGGTTTTATTGATTTTTACTCAAACTGAAGGATAATAGTGCACTTGCTGGTGCCTATTTTGAGCACTGCATTATTAATAATACAGTATTTGGTGCTCTAGTTAAAATATGGGGTGGCAGGACTGTGTATATGGGATGGAGTCTACAGAAATTACAGCATGTGTGTTCATGGTAAGAAAGGGACACGTCACCTGGTGCAACAGTGTGGCTCAGTGGTGTGTTTTCATTAGTGCTGTCAATCGATTAAAATGTTAAATTGCATAATTGCCCATAACTCATGATTAATCACAACTTAATCACACATTTTAAATCTGTTCTAAACAGTGGTGGAAAATAACTACATACATTTAGTCAAGTACTGTAATAAAGTATAATTCTGAGGTATCTGCTCTTGAGTATTTTCATGTTATGTTATTTCATACTTTGATTTCACTACATTTTAGAAGCAAATATTTTACTTTTTACTCCACCACATTTATTTTATAACTTTATTTACTAGCTATTTTTCAGAACCAGATTAATACAAAAAATACAGTATAATTATAAGAACTCATTGATCTATGGTGAAAAATTCACAAGCTGCTCAGCAGTAATTCAAATTAAATGCATATAAACTAGTTAAAACTAGCTCCCCTTTTACCAGCTGCAACATTAAATGTGATATACACAATGATGCATCAGTAAATATAACACAATAATATGATATGCAGGAAGATGAACTGTGCCATTTGGCATAATGAGTACTTTTACTCTGAGTATGTCTCATCTCATTTTCTATACCGCTTAGTCCCGAACAGGGTCACAGGGGGGCTGGAGCCAATCACAGCCAGCATCGGGCAAAAGGCAGTGTACACCCTGGACAGGTCGCCGGTCCATCACAGGGCCAACACACCGACACACACGGGCTATTTAGAGTGTTGCATTTTGTTTCTTTTTACCATGCTAACTCTGAGAGACGAAGCAGTCCAAGTAACTTCAAAACAGTGCTGATTTATTCATTGAACACAGGTAAAAATGAACATTACACGCTCAGGTATCTTGCACCGCCAACATGCACGCAGGCAGCTGAAAGAAGAAAGACCCTGAACCACAACAGGCCTATACATTATATCACTTTGGGCTAACCCCATACTACAGAGAGAGACGCCAAACCGTGGTGTCTCCCAGGGACAGCTTTGCAGCTGCCCAGAGCAGTAGCCAGAACATGAGGAAAAATCAATGTGTGAATGTCTGTTGATTAAGTGGTGTGTAGCTAAAAACATTCTAACACGACCTCTAGTGACATGTCGTGACATTAAACATAAGAAAATATTATGGCTATGGCTACAGTTATACATGTCATAATAATAATATTAGGCATCCTGTCCTCTGACAGTCATCAACTTTCTATCTAGTTATCATTTCCGGGTTGCAAGCAAGAGCAGACCTCTTTACTGCTCCTCTTGTCTGTTCTACGATTTTTCACATCTTCTACATTGTCAAGTCTTTGAACAAATTCTACAACTACTAAAATGCCTCCAAGAGGGAAAAGAGCTAATAAATCCGAAGCGAGCGAGGATGTTGAGGCTGAAGAAGATTCTATTTCAGCGGCGCAAGTAGCTGAGATGTTGAATCAGCAGAAGCTGATGTTCACCGCGCTTATGTGCCAACAGCATGAAAGTTACCAAGGCTTTGTGAAACTGTCGTGGCTAGAGTGTGATGCCTACTAAATCAATTCAGACAAACCATTACAATTTAAAGGATCATTTAATATTACAATTATTTTGAATAGAGTAGTATTTAAACACATAATCTTGTAGTTAAGAAACAGAGAGCAGAGATCAGAGAGCAGAGACTCTCCTCTTGCAATGGAATAGATAAAGCATAAGAAGATTGTCAGAAGCACCAGTCAGTCAAGTCATTGGATGTCGGTTCCCCTGTCAGCCCCAGTCAGTCGTCGTCTCCCCCCGGCCCTCAGAGGCCGGGCTTGTGGTACACTGTTCACGGTAGCATGGGCATCCTCTCTCTCCCAGGCTCACTCTCAACCTTCTATCAGCAGCTTCCCTTATGCTGTTGCGTCAATTTCTGAACCTAGCTTCCTGTCTCCAGTTTCGGGAGACAACACCCTGAGATGTACTTCAAAAACAGGAAACATCTTGACCACTTACATAAGCCCATTGTCCAACTCACATGAACTTAATGAACCCATAACCACTCAGCTCAAATAAGTACAAATAATATCTATATGAACTTCATACTGTTCTATTACATATTATCTCTGGAATCTGGTTTATTGCTAACCACCACAAAACTAATTATGGAGACAAATAGCAAGAGACTCTACGACATGACCAAAGAAATGCAGGAGATAAAAACGAGTTTGCAGTTTACCCAGCGAGATGTGGACGCGATTAAAGCGGCCGTGGGGGTGCAGGAAAAAATTGCCGAAGACACTAGGCGGGATGTCTACAAAACCCGTGAGAGTCTAATAACTATTATGTATAAAATGGAGCAATTGGAAGCACAGTCCAAGCAAAAAAACCTTATCTTCGAGGGAATCAAGGAGTCAGCTGGAGAAAGCTGGACGGAAGCAGAGTGTAAGGTGAAGGAGATTTTACAGGACAAACTGCAAATTCATCAAGATATAGAGATGGAACGGGTTTACAGAGTCGGGAAACTTTCTGATCAGGGACCGAGGGCGGTGATGGTTAAGTTGATGAAGGAGAAAGATAAGACAAACATTCTGCAGCAAGC
>NW_018127920.1:6698456-6700960 GCF_001952655.1 Monopterus albus | reverse complement strand
ATGTAGTAATACTGCTTGCAAACCAATGATGGTAAGATGATGTTATGGGGTAGGACTAGATAAGTCTAACTTCTTCCTACTCCGTTCAAGCATGTACTAGGTATAAGCAAATTGATAATGCATTTGTGGATATGTGTGAAATTATGTGTGTTGACATATTGACTGTCGTTACATGTTTGAAAGAATAAATCAAATCAAATCAAATCAAATCTTTGACCATAAGCAACCTGCAGCAACTCATGAGAATGACTAAGCATTTTAACAGCCTGAGCTAGACACCCTGTCTACTCTAAACATTTCTAATACATCAAGTATCTAACCAATATCTATCTAACTAAAAATACCTAACAAAAGTCTCCAATCAACCTAAGCCACATGTCTTTACACAGTGGGAGGAAGCCAGAGTACCCGGAGAGAACTCACGCAAGCACGGGGAGAACATGCAAACTCCGCACAGAAAGGTCGTAAACCCGGAACCGTTTCACTGTGAGGCAACGGCGCTACCCACCGTGCCACCGTGCTGCCCATACTTTAAGTATGTTTTGACGCTAATACTTTTGTACTTTTTCTTAAGTAACATTTTGAATGCAAGACTTTTACTTAGTATTTTTACACTGTTGTATTGCTACTTTTACTTAAGTAAAGGATCTGAGTACCTCTTCCACCAGTTCCATTAGTTCTAAATGTATCTTAAAGGGACCCTGAGGTAACTGTGATTACTGAGAGAAGTCCAGTAGTTTCTGATTAGCACAGTTGTGTTTATCCGTCCCAGTGCCTCCTTCACGTTAGCTTTCTCGTCTTCATACAAGTTGTGTACTTGGGTTGTGTGAATGTGGTAAAAACAGGTAAATGGTAGCATATCTGAGGAAGACAGACAGAAGAAAACTAGAATGAATAGAATGGAGTATTATAGAACATTACCTGGCAGCATAATACATCTAGTAGTGTGAATGCATAGGATGATTCTGCAACACAAGATAAGAGGAAAACTGATCTAATTTAGAATTAATATATAGGTAGACCAGTGTTAAAAGAAAATAAAGCCCAGTAGGGAGGAATTCCTGTATATGGCAATTCCAAATAGAATGAGCAAAAATTATTGGCATGGGAATTGGAGCAAAAACAGGAAGGGGAGTCCAAGAAAATAGAAGAAAATCAGTAATGAGGCCGCATTTTTTCAGCTCTCCACAACCATGTCTTTAATTGCTGAGTCACAGCATTTGTGCCGAGATCTCCAGAGGCCAGTACTAAATTTTAAGATGCTGATGTGAGGGGATTGAGTGGTTCAACAAGCATAACACTGGATGGAGCTGCCTTCCTCCCCCACCTATCCCCAGCCTCGATGGAGTAATTTGGTGCAGAGAGAACCGAGTATGTGCCGCTCATTACTGCTGCCTTGCCCATTGGCCACAGTGCACACAGTGGCCATAGCTCAGCATCCCTGCCCCTGCCAAAAACCAGGAAGAGAATAAGGACATGAGATACTGTATGTCTATCACTGAGGCCTAATGTTGGCCTCTAGAGGCAAACGGCACGGCTCACAACAATGTATAACTGCAGGTCTTGACTTTGTTGGCCCACATTTCTCATTTTTTATGGAAGTTCATGCTCACTGAAAACCTCTGGAAGTTCAACCGATGAGTTAACATACCTCAACAGAATGTATGGGAAGGTGCCACTGGAGAAATTGTAAAAAAAAAAAAAAGACAGTACCATAATACATAGTCAGTGCCCAATTGCAAATACCATATATATGAATTTTTTATCAAACAATACTGCAAGCAATACATATAAACAAAAATCCCAAACAGTTTTCAGCTACAGTACATGTTTTTAATCCAGACCAAGATCCAAAACTGACATAAGTGCCACTTCTATCAGCAGAATGTTCCATAAAGGATTCATAGGACCTTTTCCTAATCTACTGCTGCTATGAATAATGATATGGTAAAAGAATAATTATATCAGCAAGTCTATTGTACTAAAACCATCAATTAACCTCCAGTATGTATTGTTCACATCAGTTCTATTCAAAGTTTTTCATTCATCCATTAAGGGGCAGTTTAATGCAAGCCAGTTGCAAACATAAATTCATAATCAGAATCATAAGAAAATGTTAATGCAATGGAAATTTTTCTTTGACATGGATTTACAGTGCCTACCTGCATTTGAGCCAGTTTGTTGTTCTTCTCCAGGCAAAAATACAGAAGAGGTTGAGGCAAAGAAGCTTCTGGACGAGTACAACAGGACAGCTGAGGTGGTGTGGAATGCCTACACTGAGGCCTCCTGGACATACAACACTGACATCACCGAAAATAATAAGCAGAAGATGGTGAGACCCTCTGACTGACCGACTTCACAGAGATCAGTCTAACATTGCTTGAGCATCATCTGTCATCATTCAAATGAGCCGGAGCTCGCACTTCTATGTTGATATGTGGTAAATCTAGGTATGTGTGTCTGTGTCTCAGGTGGCCGCTTGATCTTGATCAATGGGCCCCGCA
>NW_018127920.1:6688695-6689619 GCF_001952655.1 Monopterus albus | reverse complement strand
CCAGGTGAAGCGGAGGGTCCTGGACTGGTTTGGCTGGAGCTTCTGGTCTGGGTCTCTGTAAAAATCTGTTTTCCTATTTGTTGGACTGATTTAGTGCAGTCGGCCTGCGTTAGTCGACCTTTAAACCCATATTTCTTTTCCCGTTCTGTTAAGTATTTGATATTCTTTTCGTTTTTGTAGTTCATATATTTGCGTCCCCAGTTAACTCTGTTGGAGTTCTCTTGCACCAACTATCTTCCCACTGGTTTCTTTTAATGAAATATATTTTGTTTCATACATATGCACACACAAAGTCAGTCATGCAAACCTCTGTCCCTAACTTTTTGAGTCTATAAGACTCAAATCTTACAGTGCCAAAGAGGAGGCTTACAGAAGTGGGGACAGGACTCTGTACAGCCAGGCAAGGAACACACTGACAAGGGAGATCAAAGCAGCAAAGAGGAGCTACTCTGAAAAGCTGAAAGCTCAGGTTTCAGCCAACGACCCCTCGTCTGTGTGGGGGAGCCTGAAAATCAACAGACCCTCTTTGTGGACTTCAGCTCGGCATTGAACACCATCAGCCCGGACATTACAAACACAATATACAGTATCAAAACAGTAAAAAAAGGCTACATTATGCTGCCTTGCTTGGGTCTGGCCACAGCACTTCATCAACATCACATCCATAGTCCTGTTATACCCCAGTTCTTTTATTGAACAGATCTGAATGAAGACGGAGTTCCGACTTGCTTCATTTTAGTGCTGATTTATTTTGAAAGCCACAATAAAAAGTTACAGAAACACAAACCCGGGTGGCTCCTGCTCCAGACAACTGCTGGAAGAAAGGAGACCCCAGAAACACAGCGCCTAATACATTTATAAGGTTTTGGGCTAACCCCTTACACAGACAGCTGTAAAAACATCAAGAGTTGGAGACAGTCCGAC
>NW_018127920.1:6685963-6688413 GCF_001952655.1 Monopterus albus | reverse complement strand
AAAAAACCGTGCTGGTTTATTCAAAGGATCACAGGTAACATTAACATTACACGCCCAGGTATCTTCCACCTCCAATACTGCGTGCAGGCAGATGAAGAATGAAAGACCCCGAACCCAACAGGCCTGTACATTATATCTGGTTTGGGCTAACCCCATTCTACACAGGCACGTCAAACCGTGACGTCACCTGATATGCCAGCTTTACAGCTGACCGTAGCAGTAGTCAAAACATGGAGAAAATCAATGTGTGTGAGTGTTGATTAAGTGATGTGTATCTAAGAACATACAGGACATTCAGGGACATGTCCTGACATTAAGCCTAGGACGATATTATGATTAAGATTACGGTTAAACATATCATAATACTAACAATAATCATCCTGTCTGCTGACAGTCAAACTTTTCTATCTAGTTATCCTTGACCATAATGCACCCTGCAAGAAACTCATGAGAATGACTAAGCATTTAAACTAGACATCCTGTCTCCACTAAACATTTCTAATACAACAAGTATCTAACCAATATGTATCTGACTAAAAAATACCTAACAGTTGTATCAATAGCATCATGCCTCTTCCAGTGCCTGTAAAAGAGGCCCCAGCTCTTCCTCTTTTTAATCCTCCACTCTGTATTCCTACCTCTACCTCCATCTGCTAGATAGACCTCTACTGCTGTTGTAAACAGGTACTCACCTGTGGTCTTTTTATAGTGCTAACATCCTGATTAATGAGTCAACACTTAAGCAATTAGGTGTTTGGCCAGGTTGCACAAGTTTTTTGTAATCGGCTCAGGAGTGCCATTTTGAATGGTAGTGTTGTGAAATGGCCAACAATTGCCTTCATGGCAGATTTGTGTCCTACAAAGAGAACTGTGTGTAGTGTTTTGCAAGAAGTATTGTGTTAAATTGTAGCATGGGTACAAAGCAGAAAATTAGTTTTTGCTTCCCGAGTGTTGTTTTTTGTAATTGTGCCAAGTGTGTCATTTTAGTGTGTCAGCAACTGAAAAAAAAAACAGTTAAATAAATAAATAAATAATCTACTTTGTGAAGGTGAGGGAGCAATTATGGTGCATTTGCTTCTAATAAACAAGTTGGATAAAACACATGGTAACTGAAGGACATTATCAGCTATCAAGATTTATTTATTCATGTTGGTGCCCCACTATTATTTGAATATCAGTTTGGACAATACAGTGACAAATACCTCCAGTTTGAGAATTGATAATGTTTGCTGTGCAACAATGATCTCATTTTATAAACTCATTCTCAGAAGCCCTTTCTTTGTGCTGGTTTTTCTGCCTTCCACTGCATCCTTGTCCATCTTCTTCCTTGCTGCTGTCCCGTCATTCTGTCCTGACCTTCCTCCGGCTCCTAAGTATCTGTATACAACTGTGCAAACAGCAGTGCTGAAGCTTACTAATAACAGTTTGGGGGCAAACTCGCTGCAGCAGCCCAAGAGGTGCAAAGCTAATAGTGCTGGTGAATGCTTGAGAAAATGATGCCTGGAAGAGGCAGGCTGCTCTGTAGCCTGTGCCAAATGTTCCCAGGGACAGGCTGGGAAAGTTGAAGTAAAATTACTGCCCTGGCTGCCTGAGGGATCTACCCATGTTGTTTTGTCAAGTACAGCACTTGCAATACTGGTCTTTTATTTGTCTCACAGGATCTGAGAATCCCAGAAGTGATGCCTTGTCTGTTATGCTGTTTGCATTATCATCACAATGTGGACAGTGGTAAAACAAGGGCTATTAGTGATTAACTGCCATATTGATTTTACAGGGTGCTTCAGCCATATATGGCGATCTATCTTTGTAACACAAGCATGTCCTTTGAGTAGGCTGTAAAACCACAGCTCCATGACCTTTGTTTTCTAGAATTTAGAGGATCTTCATTAAATGTCTGTGCCTGTTTCTAGTGCTGCAGAGTTAATTAATCTTCTGTGCCAAATACTGTCCTGCTAGCCAAAGAGCTAAATTTACCAGAGCTGAATTCTCACAGAAATCTGACACTCCTGTTGGGAAATATAAATTTCAATGACATAAGCGTGATGCTGTCATGACCCTCTGATCACAATATATTGTGCAGCTGCAGGCCATACAGGTATTTTTCGCCTGTCTGAATTCTCATTTCGGATATTTCTTATCCTCAGTGTTGCTCCACATAGAAACATGGGTTTATATTCTGACCACAAAGTAAGCTTAAGTTATTTATACTTTTTGGGGGACAATTTTTTATTTTGTCTTCTGCTCCTCTAAAACTTAGAGGCAGGCCACCATGTTGTTCCCAGTGCATCAAATACTGATCCCTTTGTCGAGTACCTTTTGCGTGGCATTATGAGCTGCACCAGGTTTTCAATAGAGAACATTGTTAACCCACTGATGCCCAGATCAACAAGTCTGGCTGTGCATTTACAGGAAAGAACAAGGGAAAAAGTGTGTTGGGAAAAAATGTAGGG
>NW_018127920.1:6673654-6685939 GCF_001952655.1 Monopterus albus | reverse complement strand
CTAGGGGTGAATGAGAGGGTCAGACTAACAATGAATTTTCACCTAGGACAGTAGAGATCAAATCTGGTGTGCAACATTGTGCTGCTTAATCAGTACGTGTTTTATCCCAAGCCACAATCTTTTCCTAAACTTAACCTTGTAGTATTTGTGTCTAAGCCTATTCACACAGTTTTACAGTGCCAAAATGCATAGTTTTTGTCCAAACCTTGCCTGTGTCTGATGGACATCAAAGACACCTTCCATATGAATCAGAATCAGAATTAGCTTTATTGGCCAGGTGTGACGGACACACGAGGAATTTGACTCTGGTACATTAGCTCTCAATGTGCAAACAGTAAGCCAGCATAAGGCTCAGGTAATATAACAAAATAAGCAGTATTAACAGCAACAGACAGTGCAAACAATGCAGACAACAAAGGAATGTTTGTTGAAATGAGATCAATAGGAATAAAAACAGAGTATTTAAGAACCAGAGACCTGTACGAGTCTGTATAATCTGTACAATGTATATTTACAGATATTGCACTGAGGGTTATTGTCCAATCATACTGTCGTTCGTTAAGTGTTCATCAGAGTGACAGCCTGGGGGAAGAAACTGTCCCTGTGCCTGGTTGTCTTGGTGTACAGTGACCTGTAACGCCGTCCAGAGGGGAGGAGTTCAAACGGATTGTGTCCAGGGTGTGAGGGGTCTGCAGTGATCCTCTCCACCCTCCTTTTGACCCGTGAGGTGTACAGGTCCTCCATGGCGGGCAGGCTCACACCAATGACCTTTTCTGCCGTCCTGACTGTCTGCTAGAGTCTATTCCTGTCCTGTTTGGTTGCTGAGCCAAACCAGACAGTGATGGAGGTGCAGAGAACAAACTTGATGATTCCTCTGTGGAACTGTATCAGCAGCTCCTGGGGCAGGTCGAGCTTCCTGAGCTGGTGCAGCTAAGCTGAGACAAATGAACAAAGCATCAGTGTTTGATACCCTGGGATGAGCACATGTTGGACATGCATCCTGGGATTTGTATTTAATGTCTTATATCCATAAGCTGGTACCTTCAGTTTTCTTTTAACACATTCATCTTCTGACCTATTGATTAATCAAGGAGAGTTTTATGACCATCAAAAACCTTAAAGTGTTTAATTTTCCTTTGCATCATCTATTGAGGCATTAAATTTGACTTATTTTTTTTAGAAGCAGGTTGCTCAAAGTAAGTTGTCCCCTTTCCACTAATCTATACTTTTAAATTATTTGTCCTCTTTTTAGTTCGTCTTCTCATAAAAAAACTACTGGATTATTAAAAAGTCTCAGTGATCTGCCATAACATGTCAGCCTCCTGTGGAAGGAGCTACTGTAGTTCCAAACAGTTTCATATACCAAAAGGATGAACTGATTTGCCTCCGTTTGTTTGGCAGCAAATGTTTCCTTCATTTGTTTTCCTTTTTCTTTCTTTCTTTTGCATTGTAATTTTCTTTCTTGTTTTCACAAACAATATTATGTTTTTAAAAGACTACACATGTTTACTACTGCTGTTTGTTATATATAAGTCATTGACTCAACAAATTTCATGCATCTTCTCCTTGTGTCTTTGTTCCACCCCTTAAGATGTGATGAAAAGTCACAAGGGAAAATGAGCAGAAAGAGGAATCAAGGAAACGTGTTTTTAAAGACAAGAGACATGCTTCCTTTCCTCCAGCCATTCATCTGAAGTGTTCAATAACAAAATGATTTCTGATAAAGAATCAGAATCAGCTTTATTGGAGGAATTTGACTCTGGTACACTGACTCTCAATGTGCATGTTCATATCCCCATGCAAGGGGCAATAATCTGTTGCTGGATGTGGGTGGAGACTGGGGACGGCCAGAGGAAACTATGAAAGTGGAGAGCAAGCTAAATGTTTCAGAAGTTGTGGAAATGTAAAGTCTGCTGGTGCTGAAGTAGACACTGTCAGCTGAGAAGGCAGTGGAAGCTGGAACAAAGTCAGAATCTGCTAGTGGTGGCAGTATTGAACAGAAATAGATGGAGCTAAGCAGGGTGCTGCTTGGAGTCTCCTGGTAACGTGGTGTTAGGGGACAACAGGCTGGCAACTCTGTGCTAACAACATTAAGAATGCCAAGTCATTCTAGTGGTACACTCCATCCATCATCTATACCGCTTATTCCTGAATGGGGTCGTGGGAGAGCTGGAGCCAATCCCAGCTGACATTGGGTGAGATGTGGGGTACACCCTGGACAGGTCACCAGTCATCACAGGGCTAGTGGTACACTTGAGAATGCTTAATTGTTTGCATGAACCATTTCTAAATTCTAATGTTGTTTTGTTTTTTGTAGTAAGACAAGACTTGTTACACAGCTTTTGTATTACTAACACCTTCTCCCAGTCTTTGCAGTCTAAAATGTACCTAGTTTATTTAGCACCAGTATATCAGTAAAACTTAGACTTTATTTACTCAAATGAAATCTAAAATATACATTGATCAGCCATAACATTATGACCGCCTGCCTAGTACAGTTTACATAGGAGTCAATGTGGCATTTGGTTGACACTCATGTCACTCTGCAGCTCACTGTGCATCTTCTGTGAATCCATTTGCTTCCACAGTTCTACTGTCAGGAAGAGCACAGATGTGTCTACAATTCAGTGAAAATCACAGCCCCTGACTCTTTCTCTTCATAGAGACCAATGTACAGTATTTCTCATTTTCAACCATTTTAACAAAGATTCAAATACATTTCTAATCTTTTGAAAAGTACAAATGGAAGTTAAAAGTTGAATCTACAGTAGGTCAACCTCATCATCAGTGAGCCATGGGCGTCCATGACCCTGTCTCCAGTTCACCATTAGTCTTTTCCTAGACACTGTTGGTAGGTACTGACCACTACAGACCAAGAACACCCACCAAGACCTACAGACTGGGAGATGCTCTGACCCAGTCATCTCACCATCACAGGTTGTCCCTTGTCAAAGTCACTCAGATCCTTACACTTGCCCATTTTTCCTGCTTCCAACACATCAACTTTGAGGACTGAATGTTCACTTACTGCCTAATATAGCCCACACACTGACAGGTGCCACTGTAATAGATAGTCAGTGTTATTCACTTCACCTGCCATTGGTCATAATGTTATACCTGATTGGTGTATTACTAAAATGTATTTTGTTTAAGCTTCACTAATTGCTTTATAAAAAGAATTTCTTTCCTGTGTTAAATACTAGAACAAATATTGCATTCCTTTGCAAAGACCCTGCTGTGTTATGCACAGCTACCCAGCCCCAACTGATATGGATCAGTGATCCAAAGAATGCAACCAGAAAGTATGTCCTTGTTGCAAAGTAAGACAAAGCGACTGTGCCCCAGGAAGACATGCTGTGGACAAGCTGTTCAAACTGTACTGGGTGTGTAGCTTGAACTAACAAGCATAACTCAGCTCTGTCTTCACTTTCTTTGAGTATAACTACAACCTCCTGTTCTCTGCACAAAGAAGAACCTGGGGGTACTGGAGCTGACAGTGCAGGCTAAAGCAATCAAGTAAAACAATGTTTACATGTCCAAAATGTGGAGTCAACATTCACAAAAGTGACAACCTTATTTGACTGTTTATCTGATAGATAAAACTTGAGAATAGCAAGCAGACCAGATGGTTGCTCAAGGACATATAACAATTTAGAAATATTTTTCAAAGCACCTTTATAGAGCCCATTGTGACCAATCATTAATTAATATAGTTTGAGTATAACCTATTTACCATGGGGTGGCAGTTAATGACTTCACCAAAAGTAATGATGCTATCTCTGATTTATTAAAGATGTCCACAGAAACTGTCAGTGTGGCACTGGATGCAAGAAAACATGCGGATCTTGGTGACTGTGCAGCCTTTCTTTCTTTCTTTCTTTATGGCACAAATGTACACATCCTCAAAATATGACTAACAGGATTTCAGAACCACATTAGCAGAAAAGCATGGACAAGCTAAAGGCTTCAAGTCCATCTCCAGAGATCTTGCTGTTCCTGTTTCCACAATCAATTAACCAAACACCAGAGTAATTCACCTGGGAAGCCGGAAAACAATGCAGCAGCTCAGGTAACACAAGACATCGTGAGTGTGTTTTTAGACTTTGTCACACAGCAGACACAGTAGAACTCCATTCTATCAAATGTGTTTCCAACACACATGAACAACATCAGCCCTGGACCTGGAATTCATTGTTCCACTTTGTCTGTTTACTCTGGCACATTTAAGGTGTTTTCCATTACAGGAACCTACCAAAACATGTTGTAACGCTCATCACAGGTTCTGTGTTTGTTTCCACTATGGCGTGCCTGTTTTGGAGGTGCATTCTGGGAGGTAAATTTTGGCACCCCTCAGGAGGTAGTACTAAAATCAAGTACCAGGAACATGAGGGGAGAGGGGGTGCTTGCACACATAGCTGTCACCCTTGATTGCTTAGATGTCTTCACACCACAAACATTAGCATTACAAGCACCATGTGTAAACACACAGTTGATCCCTTAACCCTACATGAAAGCTATTTTTGTTGAGCACATTTCTGCTGTTGGTCAGCCTGGTGAAGACAGTTTGTCAGTCCACTTTCCCGGTAAGCAAAAGACAAAGATTTAATTCTGGTTATATGTGTGGAGAAAGCAGGCTTGTAAAGATTTCTTGATTTTTGTATCTAAACTGAGGTCCGACTCAACTAGCACTCCCAGGTTTCTAGAAACAAGTTCAACATATAATGACAGACTGTCAAGGATTGTGTTGTACCCGATACTTTTAACCATGCTAACTCTGAGAGACGAAGCAGTCCAAGTAACTTCAAAACAGTGCTGATTTATTCCATGAACACAGGTAAAAATTAACATTACACACTCAGGTATCTTGCACCTCCAAACTGCACGCAGGCAGCTGAAAGATGAAAGGCCCTGAACCACAACAGGCCTATACATTATATCGCCTCGGGCTAATCCCATACTACAGAGAGAGACGCCAAACTGTGACGTCTCCCAGGGTCAGCTTTGCAGCTGGCCAGAGCAGTAGTCAAAGCATGAGGAAAATCAATGTGTGAATGTCTGTTGATTAAGTGGTGTGTAGCTAAAACATTCTAACATGACCTGTAGTGACAAGTCATGACATTAACCTCTAGAGTCCTGAGTTTCGGAAACCCAAGCTGTGCGGTCCTCATATGAGGACGCAGGGACTCTAGAGGTTAAACATAAAAAAATATTATGGCTATGGCTACAGTTATACACATCATAATAATAATATTAAACATCCTGTCTACTGACAGTCATCAACTTTCTATCTAGTTATCCTTGACCATAAGCAACCTGCAGGAAGTCATGAGAATGACTAAGCATTTAACAGTCTAACTAGACATCCTATCTACTCTAAACATTTCTAATACATAAAGTACCTAACCAATATCTATCTGACTAAAAATACCTAACAATTGGCTTGACAAAGGTAAGCAAGGGTGTATCTGTCAATTACTGCTCAACAAATAAACACACTTCAGAGTAACAAAAAGTAGGAATTTCAGCCTAAAATTTCAAACTAACTTTAAAATGCATAGTTCCAAAGCACTGTGGATTTTGTTCTCCATTTCTTACAGTATAGCTCTATCAGTGATGGCCCGTCAACCAGTATGGGCAGGAGGAAGGATTAACTCAGAAGGAGGAAGCAAGACATGGTGTCATGAAAATTACATTATTAAGTATGTTTTGACACATGGGAATAAAGTTAGCAATGGAGTTGGTCAGGCACATGTGTGCGTGAAGACCTGGGCAGAAGATGTGCGGCAGACTGACTTTCTCTGCAGAGAGACTAAGACTAGAGAAAGTAACAAGGTGATCCTGTATCTCACCCTTTCAATCATATTTCAATATTATTGTTTAATAAATTATTCTTGGAACTGCAGTAATTCTCTCTGTGCATTGAACGTAATGACATATCCAACTCCACCATGTGAATTACTGCAATGTTTGAAGTTCACTGGGGAAAATACTATTACCCTATTTTTGGTGTATTTTAAGACTAAGTGTTCTTTCTAAGCAGCCCCTGGCAGGCTAGTGGTTAAGGCGCAGCATTCTCGCCGCTGCGGCCCGGGTTCGAGTCAGGGTTGCATCAGGAAGGGCATCCGGCGTAAAACACGTGTCAGATGTCAACATGCCAGTCATCAGTATGACAATTCGCTGTGGCGACCCCTAAAATGGGAAAAGTCACTTTCTTTCTGTCCTCTGACTCCAAAGGAGAGCTGCACAAGAATTCCTATATACCTAGACTGTCTGTTTATGCATAAATGGCAAATAAAATCTTGATTTGACTTAATTTGTGGCCACACATACTTGGCCACATAAAAGTGATTATTATTATCATCATTATTATTATTATTATTATTACTGTACTGTAAGTGATGTAAGATGAAACACACACTCCAGCCGAGTTTAGATACACATTTCCCTCTCTCTGTCTTTAGCTGTCATGTCCATCTTCTCTTACTCTGTCTCTGTTGCTTCTTTTTCTACACTCTATCGTTGCTTCTTTCCTTCTTGCATTCAAATAAGTTTCTCAAAATGAAATTTTACTCAAACATATATCCTTCGGAGCTGACTAAATCACAGAGACATTTCATTATGCTTAAATACAAAGATTTTCAAAAATGCCATATTCAGTCATTAATTCCACCTGTCTTGGTTTTTAAATGAAATATTTGAACATACTTATTAACTTTCCTCCAGCAGAAAATGGCATTTTAACAGGAACAGATGAATCCAGCAGGTCTCTGAAACACCATTCTTGGCCAGCAATGAATTACCCACTCACCTATTTATTGTTCAGGGTATGAAACTTTTACAAGATTGTGTGGCTGTTTTGTGCCCCGTAATAATCCAAGTAGAAACAGGTATCTAAAAGTTGTTGTCAGTCATTGACTTCTCTTCTAAAATAAAATAAAAAAAAGGAAGAAGTTACTAGCTGAAATGCCGAGATGGTGAGCAGCTCAGCAGCAGCTGGCTCTCCTACATCAAAAGACATTTTTAATGACATTTTCAGAGCTGTCAGTCCAAATGTGAATTTTCCACAATACCCCAGATTTCTAGCAGCTTATAGTATGCTCTGTATGGAACGGCTTCTTGGTAATGTTGCAGTAAGCCCACTCTGCAAGACAGGGCAATCTAATTTAAGGCCTCCCACAAGACACAAGCAGCGAGCAAGCCAGGAATACCAATGAGTGAATGCATTTTGAAAAACACTGAGACTGAATATACAGCAGTGCAGAGTTTCCAACTGTTATCAATATCTGCTCATTTGGCACTATCTGCTGGGACACAGCCACCTCTTAATTGTAGTCATGCTTGTCAGTGCAGTTTATCCTCAGCCAGGAGGAGATAGTGATTTTCAAAGTTGATCAGCAGTAAGAGAAGCAACTGTAAAACAAACAGAGGTGGCCTTTTTGCAGCAGCTGCAATACAGTCATGTGAACTGTAAGTGAAATCTGTGTGCAGTTGTGTAGTTCTAAGACACAAGGAAAATATAATCAATTGACCAGCAGAGCATGTTATACATTTTCTGTCCACACTGTGTGTAATAATTAATTGTACTTGATTTTTACCCCCACTTTTGACATGGTTCTGTGGATTGCATTGTTGATTAGTCAGTCATTTGGTCCTCTACTTTGGCCAAGAGCAGAATATCTAACTGTCAAATCAAGCACAGTGTTAGTCAGGCAGAGAAGTAAAGCTTTGCTTGTACTGGTTGACTGGCTACAGCTATTATAAGTATGCTCCACTATAGTGATAGTCAAAGGGGGTGGTACTGCCCCCTGTTGGCGTTCCGAGACCATGAGGGAGCAGTGGAAGCCTGGCAGTGGTGAGGGGACATTTTGATGCTGAAACAGCTGCTGAGGCAGCAGGTGTCTTTAGTGGTGCTCTGAATGTGTAGGAGGTAGAAATAAGACAAATAAGGCAAAACTTATGTTTCCATAGCAGAGTTCCTCGTTTGTAGGTAAACTAGTGTTGTCTTGTTGTATAATTTGGTCAGTAGTGCAAAGGAAAGTGCAGAAGAGGGTTCAACTTGACTTTCACCCAAAAAAAGCTTGAGAACCATTGCTCTACAATGATCCTCAGCTGTGTAGCTAGTACTGGTTCCAATCCTGTTCATTCAGGTGTATGTCACAGACATTAAACCCTGACACCATTATCCTGTTAGTCACACTTGTTTCAGTGCCACTTGCTGCACAATCACTGCCCTGTGGCAACACAGGTTGTGTTTCCATGGCAGCTAGCTATGGCTGTGTTGTTGCTCATTTCTCAGTTTAGCCTTGCTGCTGTGCTGTTCAGATTCAATCTGTGCATGAATTATTGGCATTTATGGTGTTTACATGCTTGTACCTATAGTATCAAAAGAATACTACATTTTGAATGTTACATTAACTGTTATGCTGAGCAGCATGTCAGTAGTGAGAACTATGCTAACAATTTTGATTAAAAAGAAAATGTCAGTTACCAATTGTGAAAAAAAACTAAATAAAACACATTTTCTTTATTGGAAGCAGCATAAATGGCTCATGAATTTCAAAAATTATATCAAAATATTCTATCCTCATTTAAGGTTGTTTACTAATAATACCGGTGTTAAATTCAGCCAGCCCTATATTACGAAGATGAACACTGCTGTACACAATGATCAAATGAATTATAAGGCAAGAAACTGCGTCTAATTTCCTAAGATTAATAGAGTTGCTGAAAGTGGAAGATGAGGAACTGTACGCTCTGCTCTACTTAAAGTTCATTATTGTCAAAGCCTGTCTTCTTGGCTGTCAGACAGAATTACAGTGCAGAGCTTCAAATGACGAATGGGGGTTTGCAGAGATTAACAGCACTTTAAAGTCTGAAACATCATGCACACTGTGGGTATTAACTTGTGAATCATCAGAACAAACAGCAGAAACACAGGCAGTACCCTCTTGTCTTCCTCTGTCTCTGTAAGCTCCATAGACAAAAAGCTATTCACATACAAACTAGTCTGTATCAAGCACAATTAACATAGCATTTCAGAGAATTTTAAGATCTAGAACTAATAGCTAGATATGACAACTTGTCAAATGTGATAAAGGGAAGAAGTTTGAACAGTCATGTAAAATAGTTTCAGTTGCTCTGGTGCTTCTCAGTAAATACTTGGTAATGTTAGGAGGCTCTATGAAACATTCCATCAACTGTAAATCTGCCAACACGATGTAAATTCTACAGGTGTGGCCAACCATAAAATTCCTTAAGATATAAAATACCAGGTACGAGTGAATGAATGTGCAGACGAGTGCAAGAATGTTTTCTTTCCCCTCTTTCTCTCTCTCTGTCTTTCCACTAAATGAAAATTTAATTAAAAGATATGATCTTTATTCTGAGCCCACTCCTGCTGCTAAGTCAGGAGGTTATCTTCTGTGACTGCTACTCAGCGACCGCTGCAATGACTGTGGGTTGGAGCTCAATGCGCAGACCAATATGTCTGTACAGGAAGTCTGCAGAACTGACACTAACCAGTGAAAATAGCTCGCTCTATTTCTGGTTCAACACTTTGAATGTGCTGTGTGAGCTGTATGTAAATGCCAATAAAAAGACAGAAGGAACACAACACCTGTTAGAATGTAGCATATCAGAATCAGCTTTATTGACCAGGTGTGTTGGACACATGAGGAATTTTGGTTCGGGGGGGAGGCTTAGTGTGTATGTACATGTCCTTCTAAAAAGCAATGAATACACAAACAATATTGGGCTGAGAAAACAAAAAAGGAAAGAAAAGGCAGGTCCAAACAAGAAAAAGGAATGTGCGTTAGGGAAATAAAGTACTTATAAACAGAGAAATATGTATATTATATACACTGTACATGCTGTTTTGCATCTGTGGGTTTTTGAGCTCTCACCAGTAACTGCATGAAGACAGGGGCTGACTGTATTTAGTCAGTGAGATAAGTATACTAGTTAGTCTAGGGAGGAACATTTTTGGTAGGCTAATGCTTGTGGATAGGTTTGGCAAGTCATAAACTAATGATAACATAGCTTCTGTGGTGGATTCTTTCATATCATCTTTAAATAATTAAATTGGTGCACCAAGGAGCAGTTGTTGAAGATTGCTGACCACTTCAAGATTGTAATTGGAGCCAACAGACTGAAAGATACTGTTAAAGGTACCCTTAAAGCTAACTTAATGGAAGATCGAATCTTGGAAGGTGACAAATCTAAACACATTTCTACCAAACCTGCATTTGCGACAGCTAATTTACTTTTTACACAATAAAAACAACTACTGGTTTTAAGGTGCAGCATGAGAGAATTATATAGGAGAGAGAACTTGTAACTGAAGCTGTAAAAGAAGTAAAACAAATGAGCAAGAAGGGATTTTCTTTTTGCCTTATTTGTTCCTATAGGTACATTACTGAGGTCGCTGAGACTCGGGGAACCGGAAGAAGGGACTGTGACTGGATCACAGTAATATATGGTAAAGCTTGAAAACAAATCTATCACATATTGTATTTGATAAACTTGACAGTTTTGAGAAAGTGTAACTTTTAAATCTGGATTACCATGTGACCATGACAACCTTATAGAATGTTTATCAGATTTTGGTGTGGAACCTCATTTTTAAGGAGGGGGTGTGATGGCCCCATGCTTCCTCTTTGGACTGTCCTGTGTAGCTTGGTCTTGACCACTTTTGACAAGTGAAACAGGAAGTTCATCACCTGATGGTTGATGCCTGTGTTGGCTTATCTTCAGTTGGAGGAATCAGTAATTCTGTCTCTCTCACTTTAAACACTGTCTTTTGGTTTGTGTTGTGTTTATTTGTTATCTTCACACATTTCAATCATTCAAACATACACTACACTACTGGATACTACACATATTCAAATACTTTTCAGCATTTGAGTTATTTTATATTTGATTAAAAATAAATATTAAGTTAAAATTTCAGGTGTGTTCATAGGCTCATGTGTTGTCCTTCCTGGGAGTGGGGTCATGACAGTGTGAACAATATGCATAATTTAAGTTTAAACAGTTTGGTTTATAGTGTATTGTTTGTTTGTGTTTACAGGACTTTTACTGTTTAAGCAGGATTTTACAACCACCAGGCATTGTGGGATTGCCTTATGTCTGAATTTTGAAATTACTCAGCTAATGGTAACTTACCAGAGTGAGAATATTCAACCATCCTGCGACTGCAGGAGGAAACACTTCTCAGGTATGTAACATTGAATATTTTTTTTAAGTTCATTTGAATCTTGTGATTAAAAATGCGGTCCAGCTCTAACCACTTGGATACATACAGTATCTGGGCTATGGACAGGAGAGATAGGGGAGTGACGGTTCTGCTGTGTGTAATGTATGGCTAAAAAAATTAAAACTGGCTATTACAGTGCTATGGGAATCCTAAAATGCCCTACATGGCTGCTGAAAAAACTTAAAAGACAGCATCTGGATGTAGTTTTAGGTAGAAGACATTTTACCTCTCATCAAGAGGCTTCATCAGTTCTGTCTGACTGGAGGTGAGGAGGAGGTATTTATCCAACTGGGTGGTGTTTCAGTCATTTGACAGCCACCAATGTCCCCTAATGACTGAGTCGACTACTAGAGACTATACCCTGGGGAAGCCATCCCTACCTAAATACACAAGGAAGGAGCTCCACTCAGACCCATTATCAGCTGCATCAACTCTATGACATATAACATAGCTCAACAAGTGGCCACCATTGGCTCCTTTGGTGGGAAACACACAACACCACATGATAAACTCTCAGGATTTTGCTAAGAAACTCAGACAACTGCAGCTGGACCAGGATATGAGCATGGTTTCATATGATGCCACATCTTTGTTCATATGCATCCCCACCGCAGAGGCAGTTAAGGAGGTGAAGAAGACTGCTGAAGGATGACACACTGAACAACAGGACTAACCTCACCCCAGATCCCCAGTGATTAAAGGTAAAATTACTTTGATTTTAATGATTAAACGTAACATGGCCTTGATCTTAGTGATCAAAGGTAAAGTGAATTTGATGTTAGTGAGCATGATGTTGATGCTGATGATGTATTTTATCATTGTGATTCAAAGTAAAGTAAGATTTATCACAGTGAATAAAAGTGAACTGACTGATTTTAGTGATTAAGTATAACATGGCTTTGATCTTAGTGAATAAATGTAAAGTAAATCATGATTAAAATAATTGTTTTAATGTTAGCTTGGTGCTCAGAGAGTTTTAAGCCATGTTTTGGTGGAAAGGCTTTCACTTAGGCAGGTCAATGGCACAGTCC
>NW_018127920.1:6671297-6673602 GCF_001952655.1 Monopterus albus | reverse complement strand
GGTGAGCCAGGGGAGTCCAAGGACGAGCGGGTGGTGTGAGTGTGTGAGGACGAGGAAGCTGAGATTGTCTGAGTGCATAGCTCCCTCCCTAAACTGCACAGGTTACATCTGGTCGCTGATGGAACCTCCTCCAATGGGCTGGGGCCTGGACGGGGATAGGATTAAGTAGGGGACTGACGGCCAACTGTAGTTTCCTTGCCAGAGCCTCCTTGATGAAATTCCCTGACACCTCTGATTCAATTAAGGCTGGAGGGGAGAGGGACAAATCACCAGCAAGCACAGCCACTGTGATGACAAACAGGTGGATAGAGTATGCTCAAGAAGGGAAGCTTACCTTTGTGGCAGTGGATGGAGATGGGTCAGCCTCTCTCGCTGACTCTCTTGACCACAATGGGCATGCAAAGTATGTGGAGAGCTTGTGGTCTGCTGTTCCACAGTAGAGGCACAGCCCCAAATGCACTCGGTTGCAGCGCTGCGCTGCGGAAAGATGAGCTGAAACCAACTGCATGGGCTCTACCTCAGGCTCAGCAATGCAAAATGAAGAAGAGGGAAGTCTTATGGTCATATGCTGTTGTCCCCTGCACAGGGAGGGTCCATGGTCTGTCTTTGAAATGAGCCACACTGGTTTGAAAAATGCATCTTATAACCTCGGATCAACAAGGGTGTGGAAGAAGTAAGGTTTTAACATCAGTTGCCACAGAGGGCAAGAAATAAACACAGGGCCTGAAGATAGCTGAGTGAGATGGGGGGTTACTACAGCAGGGTGACAACACTTATAGAGGATTTTTTTTAATTGATTTATCTGAATTTGTGCTAAATTGTAGTTAATGCACCTTTAAAGCATTTAAACCATAAGTAGTGTTAAAAACACAATCAAGTACTGTGTGACAAAGTTTAGCTTTAGACTGGGTAATGATATGGCCTCTCTGCTGCTGCTTCTCTGCCTACAGCACAGAGAAGGGTCAAAATAAGCCCCAGTGATGCTGTGGACAAACGTGTGTATTTTCACAAGGTAAATTATGAAAATGTTTCTGCAGGGTTTCATGTTTTGGATATTTTAGAGCTCAAATCCATCTCACCATCCTGGAGATATTACTGAACCACTAACTGGAGTTACTTTAGTCATGTGTAATAAACTGCAAACTTGAGTGTATGTAGGGTTGCAAAAGAAGTTGGCATTTTAAGTAAGCAATTGTGGCCTGATTGTCTTATGACATGGTCTCATTGCGGGCAGCACAGTGGCGTAGTGGTTAGCGCTGTTGCCTCACAGCAAGAAGGTTCTGGGACCCGGGGCCTTTCTGTGCAGAGTTTGCATGTTCTCCCCATGCTTGCGTGGGTGTGCTCCGGCTTCCTCCCACAATCCAAAGACATGCAGCATAGGTTGATTGTTGCTTCTCTGCCTACAGCACAGAGAAGGGTCAAAATAAGCCCCAGCTTAATATTTATTTTTAATCAAATATAAAATAACCTAGCAGACTGTAAACAAGGAACATATCACCCAGTGCACATTTTGCAGTAAGTCCTAAATAAAAACTAAAAGTAGCCTGATTTGAAAATGTACAGAGTAGAAAGTAGGGTGTAGGGAGTAAAAGTAAAAAGTTGTAAGAAAAATAAATACCTAAGTAGAGTACAGATACCTTAAAAATCTAGTTTAAGTATTTGTCTTCGTTACTTCCCTCCTCTGTACTTAGCATTGTGAATGCAGGACTTTTATTAGTAACAGTATTTTTACCCTGTGGTATTGCTACTTTTATTTAAATGATCTGAGTATTTTTTCACCACTGCTACTACAGTTGTAGGGAAGCCATCAGTGAGGCTGGTGTCAGTTAAAAATTACAGGAATGCTGGAGAAAATAAAAGCATAGCATTCATCTACCCATAACAGAAAAAGGCTGCTAGCCTTTGTGACAACACCCAAATTCTCAAGGCTATGCTGCCATATTAATAGAAATAGAGAACACAGATTCCATATTGTCTTAACTTTGATTAGATAACATTATTTTCTGATGGTGTCACAGCCCGTTGAGCTTCCCCTCTTTGCTGCCAGCCTGAACTACCGCATCACGCACTGTATGATGTCATCATTAGTAGTGGCACAGGGACACACATCTTTCTAAATGCATGTGTATCACAGAAGCATATTTTCATACAAAATGTATGAGTCCCCCTCCTTGAACCGCCACCTTATTGTGGTGGAGGGGTTTGAGTACCCGAGTGATCCTAGGAGCTATGTTGTCGGGGGCTATATGTCCCTGGTAGGGTCTCCCAAGGCAAACAGGTCCTGGGTGACGGGTCAGACTAAGAG
>NW_018127920.1:6669626-6670718 GCF_001952655.1 Monopterus albus | reverse complement strand
GATAGATACTTTATGTATTAGAAATGTTTAGTGGAGATAGGATGTCTAGTTAGACTATTAAATGCTTAGTCATGCTTATGAGTTTCTACAGGGTACATCTGGTCAAGGATTACCAGAGAGAAAAGTTGATGACTGTCAGCAGACATGATGTTTAATATTATTATTACAATGTGTATAACTGTAGCCTTAGCCATAATGTTCTTATGTTCAAGTCACGACATGTACTAGAGGTCGTGAGAATGTTTTTAGTTACACACCACTTAACCAACAGACATACACATTCACACGTTTATTTGCTTCATGTTTTGACTATCGCTAGAGCCAGCTGCAAAGCTGGTGAGAGAGACGTCCCGGTTGACGTTTCTGTGTAGTAGGGGGCGACGTGTATAACTGTAGCCTTAGCCATAATGTTCTTATGTTCAAGTCACAACATGTACTAGAGGTCAACTGCCTGCGTGCATGTTGGAGGTGCAAGACACTTGAGCGTGTAATGTTAATTTTGCCTGTGATCCTTTGACTAAATCAGCACTGTTTTGAAGTTACTTGGACTGCCTTGTCTCTCAGAGTTAGCATGGTAAGACAAACCGTACCCTACATGACTAGATGTTCGTGTTTTTGTTAGCTGCCGCCTGACATCATGACGCTCCCATACACCATTTGATTTGCATATTTAGACACCATTCCCAGAACAACCTGTCAGATTATTCAAGCATTGTCCAGCTCACCCAGTACTCTCTGGCATATTACATTTTAACTTGTATCTTGTTTCTTTTTAAACACTACACCTTCCTTCTGGGTCTGACTTTGAGTCCTTCCACCCTGAACTGGTACCTATACCATAACAGAGCTGGTTTGAGTGGGAAGCTCTTTTCACCAAGGCTAATCACATCCCCCTCACTGAACTTGTTTCTTAAGACAGTAGTTCCCCTGTCAGAGAGATCTTCAACTCACCGCCTCCGTGGTGGCAATCCCCGAACCCGGTGGTGGACACCGGAGGTACGGGATGCCGTCAAGCTGAAGAAGGAGTCCTTTCAAGCCTGGTTGGCTCATGGGACTCCTGAGACAGCTGACGGGTAGCGGCAGGGCGGCCGG
>NW_018127920.1:6667031-6667933 GCF_001952655.1 Monopterus albus | reverse complement strand
TTCCCCCGGAGGAGCTGGAGGAAGTGTCTGGAGAGAGGGAAGTCTGGGCATCTTTGCTTAGACTGCTGCCCCCGCGACCCGGTCCCGGATAAGCGGAGGAAAATGGATGGATGGATGGAATGTATGAGTCCCAATTGCAACATATACATTTTTATGTTTTCAAAGTGTTGACTGGAAACATGCAGAAACAGCTGGCCTAGCTCTGTCCAAAGGGAACAAACTCCACCTACCAGTACCTCAACAGCTAATTAATCAACTCATTAAATTCAATTTGTTTAATCTGTCCAAAAACATAGCATACAAACAAAAATCACATTTAATGAGAGGTAAGGTGCTGGACAATACTGTGTCTTAGCTAAGACCATATACAAAAAGGTAGTTCTGTTCACGTAAGATCAAACATACCACACAATAAAGGAGGACCAGACAGACCCCAGATATGTTGTCATGATTCTGTCCTGCCCATTTCAGTTCTCGTGCTTTTATTTTGCCATTACTTCCTGTTTCTGTTTCACCTCAGTGTCGGTCTTTTTACTTTGTTCAGCACTCATTGTTTTCACCTGCTTCTGATCGTTTGCACCTGTTTTCACTCCTATTTAGGCAGCTGACTCCCACCAGGCAGCTGCCAGATTGTTCTAGACCCATGTTCAAACTTTCCAGCAGTTCCTCTTGTGTATGTATTTTCCGTTATGACATTGGATTGCCTTTGGTCAAAGTCAGTGTTTATTGTCATATGCACAGTTAGGAAACGTGTTTCCCTGTACAATGAAATTCTTACTTTGCCGTCCACATGAATGCCACAAAATACAAATGAAATATAAAGTAGATAAATAAGTAACACAAAAATTAAGGCACTTTAAGCAGCAAATGCAGCAAATGCAACGCATCACATGTGGCATACT
>NW_018127920.1:6665802-6666964 GCF_001952655.1 Monopterus albus | reverse complement strand
TCCCCCTGAGCAAAGTGCTAAAACCTGTAGTTCCTTTAATGACCACTTGAGACTGGTTCATAAAGGGAGTCAATCCTCAGATTACCATGTTAGAATGCTTCACACCATAAATGAACACATTTACAGCCTGCTACAAAAACAGTTTTGGTCTCCCCTACCATGTCAACTGTACAAGGGGTGATAATTATAATTCTGCCATTTAAAACTATATTGAGGCTAAAAGGTATGCATAATTATGGGTGTAGCCACTTTGAGTGACAGGCAGCAAGACCCTGCCACAGGTGCCTAGTCGCTAGCTGTCTAGTGAGCTTCACTCATACTCCACCTCTTTGTCCTTCTTTTGGTTAGCCAAAGAGAAGCCCTACCTAGATAACAATGGCCAGAACTGAGCCTTAAATCCACTCTTCAGAAAAGCAATGGGTGATGTCACAGAGGGTTTTATATACAGTCAGTGGTCCAGATCTACCGAAACCTGTAGCTGGACATCAAGTGGCCCTCGTGGGTAAAACCTCTGTAATCATAGCCACTCAAATACATACATTGAGTTGTTTGTTTAATTTCATAAATCAATTCAAAACCAAGGCATAAAAGTTACTGGGTACTCATCCATGTACAGCGAGTGCAACGCGGACTACACGAGCTGGTTGGTCATGTGACATAGCCCAAATGATGCATCTACTTAAGAGGCTTGGAATGCCTTGCTGCTAGCGTTGCTAAAAACACAATATATAAATTAAAACTCTGTTTCAATGCACAGCTCAAAGTTGTTTTTTAATCTTTTACCATTGATGTATTTGTGTAACATCTGGAATGCAAGACCTTCTGATTTTCTGCATTAATGACAATGACAAATTTGATATGTTGTGCTTGTTTCACATCAAGCATTTTGACTTGACTCATTGTAGGTGTTACAAAAATCAGTAATGATGGCTCTGTTATATTAAAGCAACCCAGGCTGTATCCAAAGTAACACTCCTGTTCAGTCCTTCACTACTATATAGACAGTACTGTATATGTGAACACCCTCAAACACAGCCTTTGTGGAGCTGTCAGCACTGACCCCCACAGCGTTCATATCCTGATTTAGTCTAATAACCCCTAGGGAAGAAAGAAAAGAACTGACCCTTTCAAGTTGAAAGCTAGCACTAACCCCTAAGTACAC
>NW_018127920.1:6662728-6665767 GCF_001952655.1 Monopterus albus | reverse complement strand
GTAGTTTGAGTGCTTTCTGTAAATGCATCCCAACTGGACTTGCTTCTAATTAGCTGTCCTCTGTATAGAGTTACTGAAGCCCTTCCAATCAGGCCAGTTTTGCAACTGAAGAGTGTCCAGTCAGCAGGGTTGACTCATTAGAAACACAGCAGCTGCTGTTGTCAGCCATTTGGGTTCCAGCATGATTAGTATTCTACCTTAGAGGACATATGACTTTGTGACTGTGCAGAACTCATGCTGAGGTTTTTTCCTACACCTGTGCCTGTTTGATTTTTTTTTTTTTTTGATGACTTCAGATTGGGGAAGGGGTACACAGCTGCACTGCTCAGACCAGGCCAACAACATATCCCACAACTCTGTTCTGTCTTAAACTTTTCTTACACTCATTAAGCTGGACGAAGTTAACTACAGTGGGAAAAGACAGCTTGATAAATACTGCAGGATTTATATAGATTCTGCTGTGTTACTGTTCAACACAGAAGCAGCTCGACTTACAAGAGATTCTGCTTCACAGACCTCAGTTTAGGCTGTACCCAGTTAAGAACTCAGTAGAGACAGGACTTATTCAACTTTACCCCTGAATATTTATTGTTTATCACTGTTAGGATGCAGAAGAAGGAACCACTTTCCTATTTTATCAAAGTGAAGATTTCTGCTTTTTCATGCTGGGCAGCTGTTAAATATGCCTGAGCCTACCTCAGTTATACGGAACACTGCTCTATAAGGTGAAGATTGAAGTGGCAGAGCAGTTAGATAAGCAGAGCCTTGAATTTCTGTGAAAACACACAAATTAAACAGATGTTTATCTAAAATTGTCTGTGTACTGTATGTGAGTCCTGTTATGGAGCAGTGGCTTTGTCCAGGTATAGCGCCTTTTGCAAAATGCTCTGTATTAGATTCTGTATTTTCCTAAAACAACTGGTCATTGAAGCTTTTATCAAGTGTTACTTAAACAGGAGCAAATAGTAAGTTTTTAAAGTGCAGATGAATACACAACTGGTGCTGTAGTGAGTATTTGCAGCAGCAAGTCATTGTGTGTGGGAATAGGTTGAGTAGTGGAGGCTGAGAAGACCAAGATGGCCAGGGAAGCAGGCAGGTAAGCAGCAGGAACCAGGAGGATCAGAGGACCAGGATGTACAGCTGAGTAAACAGGAGAGCAGAGTAGCGATTGGCGTCAGGTAAGCAGAGTAGATCGCCGGAGATAATCACGGCAGGGAAAATCGCCTACTTATGTGGCCACATCAAACATAAAAACTCGATCTCACCATCAATGTCACCATTAGCATTGTTATCTTAACATCAACATGTATCAGTGTCACTGTTATCATAACATCAATGATCTGGCGATGAAGGAGTGTCTGCCAGCGCTTAAAGTAGGGTTGGCTGGTAATGAGGGGATGTGCTTCAGCTGTGTACTACACCAGGGAGTGAATTAGCAGATGATGCGTTTCAGCTGTGTCGCTGAGCCTGCGGGATGAGAGAGCGGGAGAGAAAAGGGGAAGAGAGGCAGGTCGTGCCGAGCGGACCTGACAATATATACCACTTATTCCTGAATAGGGTCATAGTGGGATGGAACCAATCCCAGCTTTGGGGGGGAGCCGGGGTCCACTCTGGACAGGTCGCCAGTCTATTATAGGGCTGACATGTTGACAAACAACCACTCACAGTCACTCTTATGAGCAATTTAGAGTCACAAGTCAACCTACCTAGTCAGATACCAATTCACTTTATCTTTCCTCATTCCACTTTCATCTAAGATGGTATCTTCCAGCTTCTGACTGGCTAAACACACCTGAGCCAGGTAATTAGCAGCAGGTCAGGCTGGGATAGTTGGAAAACAAGCAGGACAGCAGCCCTCAAGGACTGGAATTGCCCATCCCTGATCTACAGCCAGGACATCGGAATGTCATTCAGACTGGGTAAGTGTGGTCGAATGGTAACAAGGAGAGGGAAGGTAGTCAGAACTGAGGGGATTGTACTACCAGAACGCAACATAGCAGATGCTGAGGACAGCTACAAGTACCTTGGGATCCCGCAGGCAAATGGGAACCATGAAGAGGCCACAAGGAAAGCAGCAGCTACCAAGTACCTGCAGAGAGTAAGGCAAGTCCTGAGAAGTCAGCTGAATGGAAAGAACAAAGTCCGGGCCTACGCCCTGCCGGTCATCAGGTACCCCGCTGGCATAATAAGCTGGCCAAAGGAGGAGATAGAAGCCACTGACATCAAGACAATGAAGCTCCTTACAATGCATGGCGGGTTTCACCCCAAGTCTAGCATCCTGAGACTGTACACTAAGTGGAAGGAAGGAGGCTGAGGATTAGTGAGTGTCAGAGCCACTATCCAGAATGAAACAACAAAGATCCATGAATACATCAGGAAGATGGCCCTGAGTGATGACATGCTTAGTGAAGACCTCAGGCAGCAGAAACCAGAGGAACAAGGGAAGGAAGAGCAGGAACCCTCATGGAAGGACAAACCTCTGCACGGTATATACCACTGTCAGATAGATATTGAAAAATCCTACCAGTGGCTGGACAAAGCTGGACTGAAAGACAGCACAGAGGCACTAATCCTGGCAGCACAGGAACAAGCTCTAAGTACAAGATCAATAGAGGCAGGGGTCTAGCATACCAGACAGGACCCCAGGTGCAGGCTGTACAAAGATGCCCCTGAGACAATCCAGCATATAACAGCAGGGTGCAAGATGCTAGCAGGCAGGGCATGCATGGAACACCATAACCAAGTGGCTGGCATAGTGTACAGAAACATCTGTGCCGAGTACAGGCTGGAAGTCCCAAAGTCAAAATGGGATACACCTCCAAAGGTGGTTGAGAATGACCAAGCTAAGATCCTGTGGGACTTCAAGATACAAACTGACAAACTGGTAATGGCCAACCAACCGGACATAGTAGTGGTGGACAAACAGAAGAAGAAGGCCGTAGTGATAGATGTAGCAATCCCAAGCAATAGCAACATCAGGAAGAAGGAACACGAGAAATACCAAGGGCTGAAAGAAGAGCTAGAAAAGATGTGGAAGGT
>NW_018127920.1:6652726-6661738 GCF_001952655.1 Monopterus albus | reverse complement strand
TTTTTTTTATTTTTACAAGACTCCTAATATGTTCCATATTGTGAGTTTAAATGGGGTGGACTCAGGAAATGCAGTCACTGCTTCGCCTTCCAAGCTTCCAGTCTGAGGTTTGGCCTGCAGTGCTGGTGGTTCTGTGGACTGGGGCTGATTGGGCAGCTGGAGCTGCTGAGGCGGTGAGGCTGAGCCATGTGGGCTTTCTTCCTGTTCTCCTCAGGAGTCGAGATGTCCACGTCGCTGGTTCTGTTTTGTTCTATTTCTCTGCCTGCACTGGAGTGTCATCTCATGTAGACTTTCTAGAATCTAGTACTGTTCTCATAATGCAGTTTTCCTGAGGCATCATCATTCTGGTGATTGTACAGAATTCCTTATTAAAATAGTATTTTGACATTTTAGGATGCATTTGATTTCTTGCCTAGAGTTAGATGAGAGGATCAATAACACTTTCCTGTCTGATATATGTGCAGCTAAGGCCAGAAGCTGTTAGCATTACTTAGCATAAAGCTGGGAAATGGGCAGACAGCTAGCTTGACTCCAGAGAATCTGCCTACCGACAACTCTTAAGCTCACTATGTAACATGTTATATACAGTGGGTACGGAAAGTATTCAGACCCCCTTAAATTTTTCACTCTTTGTTATATTGCAGCCATATGCTAAAATCATTTAAGTTTATTTTTTCCTCATTAATGTACACACAGCACCCCATATTGACAGAAAAACACAGAATTTTTGACATTTTTGCAGATTTATTAAAAAAGAAAAACTGAAATATCACATGGTCATAAGTATTCAGACCCTTTGCTGTGACACTCGTATATTTAACTTAGGTGCTGTCCATTTCTTCTGATCATCCCTGAGATGGTTCTACACCTTCATTTGAGTCCAGCTGTGTTTGATTATACTGATTGGACGTGATTAGGAAAGCCAGACACCTGTTTATATACTGTAAGACCCTACAGCTCACAGTGCATGTCAGAGCAAATGAGAATCATGAGGTCAAAGGAACTGCCTGAAGAGCTCAGAGACAGAATTGTGGCAAGGCACAGATCTGGCCAAGGTTACATTTCTTCCTCCAGCACTTCATGAATGAAATCCCTCCCTGCTGAGCGGTGAGTCCCGGATATCGTTTAGATTAAGTCTGCAGTCCTCCATGTATTCTCACTTGTGTTTGTTTTATAATTGATTTATTCATCCACTTTTCTTTCAATAATAAACTATTTAATGTGCAATTCCTGTGAGTTCCTGTGATGAAAGATTCATACTGTCGATTTTTAGTTTTCACCTACACTTTAAAAGTCTTCATCTGAAAGCACTGGTTTGGTTGGCGCAGTAAAAACAACATTTTCCTGTCTGGTTTTCTAATATAAAATATGAAGAATATTTAATTTGACTGATGAGGGTCATTATTATAAAGATAGTGTTTTTGTTTGTTTGGTAAGTACATGTTAAGTACATCTTGTCAGTCAGAATGAAATATCCTGATGTAGAGTACTTTGAAAAGTGCACTCATATGTCATCATAAACCACATTATTATGATTTACCATTTAGATTCATTCTGAAGATGTTAGATATTACCAGGCATCTGAGGAAAAGTACAACCGGGTCATGTACAAACAAATGTTTTCTTTTTCACAGATTTGACACCACATAAAAAAGAAGACAGTTAAAAAAAGGGGAAGTGGCAAATTTACTGAATCTCAAAACTCAAAACTGCTTTGTGTGGTCACACAGCTTTCTCCTTCCCATTTTTATTCAACCACCAAACCTACAACTGCTTTTAAGAGAAGCACATTAAATCACATTTTTGACCATCTTTCCCACATTTTCACACCGACTCATCTATCTGGGTGAAACAGACCAAAATGCCACTGAAGCAAAATGACATGTTAAACATGACGACCAACGTTTACCATCCAACCTGACAGCACTGGAGAGGATCTGCAAGGAGGAATGGCAGAGGATCCCCAAATGCAGGTGTGAAAAACTTGTTGCATCATTCCCAAAAAGACTCATGGCTGTATTAGCTCAAAAGGGTGCTTCTACTAAATACTGAGCAAAGGGTCTGAATACTTATGACCATGTGATATTTCAGTTTTTCTTTTTTAATAAATCTGCAATAATGTCAAAAATTCTGTGTTTTTCTGTCAATATGGGGTGCTGTGTGTACATTAATGAGGAAAAAAATGAACTTAAATGATTTTAGCATATGGCTGCAATATAACAAAGAGTGAAAAATTTAAGGGGGTCTGAATACTTTCCGTACCCACTGTATATATAATCCATTGGCTATAGAGGCTTGCTACAGCCTTGATTTTTGTAGAATCCAGGAATCCAGGAAAAAAAAACACTGACATCAGTGGAAAAACTGGGATTTTTTTCTGTTGAGAGTTATAAAATGCATACTCAACTAAAAGATAAAACAACAGCCTTTCTCTTAAGGTAAATGAGAAAATTATTTGTTTGTTGGTTGGTGGGTTTATTGGCTGAAGTGAATTTGCAATGCAGTGTAACATGGATGACTGGAAACCCAGATTTTCATTCCTATCAATGACCAGTACTGATCCAGAAATCTTACCCATCATACTTGCACATGCATATTTTCACTGTTTCAGAACACCAGGATTTATGCATGTGGACCTGCAGCTGCTGTATCCTCACATCACCACTGTCAGCATAAAGCTATGAGCTGACATTATGCAAAAGCCCATTGGGTCTCTACACCATTTTTAAAATGCTAACACACATATACCTGCAGTAAATTACAACCATAAATCTGACCAAGGTTCTTTTAATGTGCTCATTGAGAAGCTAATGTTTTTCCCTCTTCCTCCCTAGGATCAACATTAACTTTAACATTGGAGAAGGATTATTGGTTATGACTGATCAGAATATTGGAAGGCAATGTGACACAATGTCTTCAATGTTTGGTTAGTGTCTGAAACAATTTATCAGTTATGTTAAATTGGCCCTAATCAATACATTTACTGTAAGATGGCAGAGAGTTACAAAGTAATGTTACTTCTTAATCTTTTGATTATCAGAAACATTCACCCTGCACTTAGATAATACCCCATTTGTATTCTAGGAGATACAAGTAATCTTGGCAGAGATACAGTGCAGTAATGAAACTGGTGTCTTAGTAATGTAATGACACTCACCAACACAGAGCAGTTTCTGCAGCAACGTGCTTTCCTCTGTGCAATTAACCTGACATGAGGTCCTTCCCCCAGCTATGCCAAGAACAAAGCTGAGCACGGTGACACACAGGAAGCTGAAAACACAAGCAGGCCATCAGCACAAAGGCCTCTGGAGAGAAGCTATCCTTGGCTAGCCAGCCATTGCCACAGGGGCACTGACCTTTTCTGCTGCACTGGTGAGTGTACAGGAATTAGATATAAGATGTGGACAAAGTGGAGCCTCATGGGGTTGGAGAAATCAAGGAGATGGGGAAAATATAGTCATCATTCACACAGTGGATGCTTAGAGTATGTGCTTCTGTTTCTAACTGAAGGTGATGATGCTCTAGAATTCTTTTTGAAGAATCCATTGCTTCTGGAAGACCTTAGTCTGACCAGAAATTGAAATAAATATTACACTAATATCTCACTAATCTCTTCACAGTGGATACAGGTAACTGGACACAAAAGCTGTGATGCTGATACAGGAATGCAAATGTGTACAGGTTACTAGAAAGGATTTTGGTATAAAGTGTAGAGAAAATGTAGATAATTGGTACACTTACCAGTGAATTCCAATTTATTGCCAGCATAGTCAGCATTTCAGCTAAACTAGCAGATACATGAAATTTGGTTAACGCCAAGGCCACAAGAAAATGAATAATTAGTTCCTCAACATCTGCTTACTAACTTATAAAATGAGCTCAGCTGTCATGTAACCTTTTCTTGTACTTAGTACAGGCAAACATCCTGGGAAATTATAATGTTCACATCATTGGTCATATGAATGAAACCCCAAATCAATGATGACCAGCTCAAGTATCTCTGGTGTAATTACAAAGCTCTTAATTGAGTTTATAGACTATTTAAAAAAGTGTCAGTGCTATCTCCAGTTATGAGAGGAGCTTAATAAGTGACAATAAATGAGTTTACTGTAAACAACCTCTTTCCCCTGCCGGTCGTTTTGTACTGTTGGTGGATTTAATTAAAAATGGTTCCCAACCAAGTCAATATGCAAATGTTCTTGTCACACATTTCTGGTCCCCACTTCTTTCTTCATATATACAATTTGTGTCATACACTTACAATGATTCCATATTATCTAGCATTAAGTTTCACCTTCCATATCACACATTTTTCTCTGTTTTGAGAAAGACACTTCTCTTTCTTTTACTTTCCACCATTACCAGCACCTGAGCCACCCCTCTTCCTCCCACCCACCTCTTACACCTCCAGTATTCACCTGATGAAAGATTGGTGAACCGAATTTGCATGAATATACAGTCTATACAACACCAGCCTGATTTCCGAAAAAAGGTGGATCTTACTTGTTTGGAAAAAATTGGACCTGGAGATGATTAAGCAGAGCCCAAAAGAGGTTTGGTTCAGTTGGTTGTTCCAGAACAGCAATGGGAGTTGTTCCTCATCAAACTGGTGATGCAGTTGCAGGGCCCCTCAGTCAGACCTCAGATTCATTTCAGTGGCTCTGAAGGTCTGTAGCATGCAGCGAGTGATGCAACTGGTATCAGTGGGACTGTTCAACAAGCTGTTGAATGCTAAGAAACATGGCGGTGGAATTTGGAGATGTGGAATTGAATCAAAAATTAGATGCAAAAACATCACACATAAGTTAACAAAAAAATGGGGGGAAAAACACTGAGTTAAGTGTAAGTTTGATCTCAAGTGACTTGACCTGCGAAAAAGAAAAATTAAAGTAAAGTAAAAGTCTTGCATGCAAAGTAACTAGAGAAATAAGAAGAAGGGAAACACCCTGGTTGGCAGACAAAGGAAAGGTGGAGAAAACAAAACTTATTTAGATGTTATACAGAGTTTTGAACTTCTTGGCTTCATATACCTTCTGTCCAGGAGAAAAGATTATCTGTGGGTTTTAAAGGAAAAGCCTGGTGGGGGCTGATTGCATCTCTGGATACTCTGATGTCAGACACACCCAGAAGGGCAAGAGGGCTAGTTGGTGTAACTTTTACAAATTAAAAACTACAAACCTAATTATCAGACAAGATTAGTTTCCTCTCACCACAATTTAGGCATAAACAATATACTGAATAAGAAAATTATACCTAATGATGCATAGTAAAGAAAAGTGGTTACATGCACAAACAACAGTGGACAGTTGAATAGTTCTTAGGGAATATATGTATGTGGTCATCTGTAACGCAATGGATTTGTCGGGGATGACAACAATCTCTGGATGGACTCACTGACCTTGGAGCTACTTGAAAGGGAGTGATGTTTCCACTGCTCAGTGGGACTTAATGATAAGTAAAAAAAATAAACAAACACACGTTGCATGTCTGTTAATGCACTCATTCATACAATATTTTCAGAATGTGTCCATATTGAGTCCACGACTGCATTTACATGCACATAAGTAACCAGGTAACTGAGAAAAACCAGGTTACAGCAGAAATCACATAACACATTTACAATGTACATGCACAACCACAATCAAATTACTCAGAAACCCCAGTATATAGTATGAGCTGGAGGAAGGCCATGAAATTTCCATGTGATTTCCGGACTAGTTTTTTCATTTCTCAAGTTATTGAATGTATAGATGCACTCACATCCAGGTATTTTGTTAATCAAAAAGAATGGACAGTTGTGGATGACTGATACTGGTAAGTTTGTGAGGATTTTTCAGTGGCATTCATATGACAAAATACCTAACATATATGGGCTAAACTTGAACAAAGGTGGACTCAGAAAGCAGGACAACTGGTAATTTATTAGGTTTTACAGGGATTCAGAGGGAACGGAAGAATGAGACATGGGGTGTTGGCAGAGTTCTGGCAAAGAACAGGTTGCAGAGCCAGGTGGACAGGCTGGAGGGCAACTGGTGAGGAGTTGGCCTGGAGAGGAATTGTTGATGCTGGAGCACAGGGACCCCACAGGTGAGTCAAACAGGCCAAGTGATGACTGGAGCACCAGGAGCTCACAGGTGAGTCAAGCAGGCCAGAGAGTGGTCAGAGCACCAGGGACCATAAGTTAGTCGAGTCGGCTGGGGAGTGGTTGGTGTGGTCGGAGCACCAGGGGAGTCGAACAGGCAGAAGTATGGTCGGTACGACACCAAACAGGCTTGGAGGCGGTGTCGCTGGTAGGTATGACTTAAAAAGACGGAACCGGAGTTCATAGCATCTCTGAGGATTGAGGAACTCGTAGGTAAGTAGTGTGTGGTATAAGTCTCAATAGCGTTGCTGTTTGGTCAGGCTCAATAGTATAAAGTGTGGGGTAGGAGTATGGCAGCATCGCTGATGATTCAGAAACTCACAGGTAAGGTCGATAAGCAGTGAGTGTAGAGAGCCTTGATCAGGAATACAAGATCACACAGTGCTGAACAGGAGTGTGACAGTGTTGCTGACTTTCAAGGAACTCAGGTAAGAAAAGAAACAAGCACGATCTCTGGATAAAAAAAAAAAATTACTTCTTCTGACAACAAAAACAGGGACCAATGACATCTGGGTAGGTACTGCAACAGACTGGCAACAAGGAATTCTCTCCTGCCTGTTAAATACAGTAGGTCCAAGATGATGAGTAAATTTGTCACAGCTGAGGCTGCCACGCCCGAACAGCACCTGCCTGCCAGGAGAGAGAGTGAAAGGCAAGGAGAGAGAGAGAGAACTGCCATAACAATTATTACAGATCTTGGAAATCATGACAGTGGTGAAATTGTGTAAATTCTGTAGTAATATGGTCTGTAAAGAAAAATACAATGTATGCTTAATCAGTTTGATATAACAAGCTTTTCTATTGTCAGCTTTTGGAGTATCAGTCAACTTTTGGGGGGTCCACCTCCTTCTAAAGGTAAGGCAACACTGTAGAGGACATTTTATCATGCACATGCATATCTTATGCTGCCAATTTAAAACATTCATTCATTTTCTACTGCTTAGTGCCTGGAGCCAATCCCAGCCAGCAATCGGGCGAAGGCGGGGTACACCCTGGACAGGTCACCAATTATCGCAGGGCGAACGCAGAGATGAACAACCACACACACGCACTCCTATGGGCAATTTAGAGACACCAATCAACCTAAGCTGCATGTCTTTGGACTGTGGGAGGAAGCCGGAGTACCCGGAGAGAACCCACGCAAGCACGGGGAGAATATGCAAACTCCACACAGAAAGGTCCTGGGTGGGGCCCGAACCCAGAACCTTCTTGCTGTGAAGCAATGGTGCTAACCACTGTGCCACCGTGCTGCACTAAATATAAATATTTTCAAATTTCTTCTTATGAGCTGCAGGAAGTTAGGGATTTCAAGGCTGAGCCAGTGAACTACTTTCTCCTTGGAGACCCTGCCTATCCTTTGTCAGACTGATGAAAGCGTATACCCAGTCTCCAGCCTTGACAGCCCAACAAAAGTCATTTAATGTGTGTCTTAGTGCAGCTAGAACTGTAGTGGAAATTGCTTTTGGAAGACTGAAATCATGCTGGAGAGTATTGATGAAGAGAAGTGACTTTCACTACACCTTCACTCCCTACATGGTTGCTGCCTATTGTGCTCTGCACAATTTCTGTGAATGGGAGACAGAGGGTGTCCATCTATCCTGGCAGGATGAGGCAATACGTGATGAGAGAGCTATGCCACAACCTGTTCAATGGCTGCACACCACATTATACAGTACATGGCCAACAACTTCCTGCTGCACCAGTGCCACTTCTAAAATGTGGTGACAAGGATAAGGAAACAATGGGTAATAAATGCCTGTTGTGCAGGTGTTGTTTCCTTGTCACCCCTTCCTGTGCTTGATGATTGCTTTAAAGTAAAACCAAAGGCTGGTGAAAAATTGCCACTATGCCTTTGTCCTTCATTGGTGTAATTTTACTCTAGGTTTATAAAGTGCCATGTTTCTAAGTAACTATGGTGATTTTCCAAAACAGTTTTTATAGATGGCAGATTGTAAATGAGGACACCAAAATGTTTCCATACACTTGATCCCTGCTTTTTTGTGTGTTATGCTTCTATGCATTTGTAATGCTGTCATGTCCATGTGCACAAATAACCATCTTGGACCATGAGGCAAAGCTTTCTGTGTGGTTTTAAGGATAATACCTGTAGAGTAAATAGTTATCTATTTAATTATTTATTTGCCTGCTTTAACAATATACATTATTTCAGTAATCAGGATCAGTGGTGGTTATTTTCATAAATATGAAGGGACAGCCAAGACTGTAATATCAGTTTAGCTTAAATGTGGTACATCTAATGGGTTGGCAATTTCATAAATAAACCAGGCACATTTTTAAATCTAACCACGTTTAAAAAGGAGCGGATGTAATTTCATACGATAAACACTAGACACTGAATAAGGGGCTGTTGTATCGCACTACAATAATTAGGTGAAGTTGTTAAGTGATTATCAAAATGGCAATTTCATAAATAAACCAGGCGTGAATGGGGTTTTATTTTTTTATTGAATGACTTCCATAAACTCATATTGTACAACCCCAAGTTTGAACAAGTTGGAACAGTGTCATTTCAGGGCCAGTAATGAGGTAAAACAATGAAATGATGATTCCTTTTGAAAAAGGTGATGTCAACAAGTAACTGCATCATGAAGTGGTACAAACATGGCATGCAGGAAAGTGGCCTTTCCTGTCCTGACCAGTCTCTGGGGCCCACAAGGATGCCAAAGTCCCCACAATGTGAGTGTGTTGAGGTTTTGGTCCCCATAACGTAAGTAAAACAAGGGCACACACACACACACACACACACAGACTAGAATATGGTGGACATGACGGAAACACGTGCTGTCCATGGCAATGTATTATCGGATGCAACGGCGGCCGACCACAGGATCTCCTTTGCCGGTGTGCAC
>NW_018127920.1:6651576-6652552 GCF_001952655.1 Monopterus albus | reverse complement strand
TTTCAGGAAACACTAGGTTTGCTTCTTTTAAAGTGTCTGCTGAATGCAATGAAGTGGATGACATGTATAATCCAGAGCTATGGCCCGAGGGTACATTTGTGAGACGATATTTTGAACCACGTAAATTTGTTGGTGGTGCTCATGCTGCTCACTCTACCCGACCAAGGCCCTCTCCCGGAAGCAGATGCTAGCTCTAGCTCATTTTTATGGATCTTAAAGTAATCTCATATAACTGGAGTGGCCTTTGCTTTGGTCATAATGTGGAGGATAAAGTTTGCCGCACTGTGGTTAAAGAGCTGCTGGAACAATGTGACATCCTATGCTTACAAGAGACTTTTCTTGCCAAGCAGGACTTATGTGGTCTTAACTCCTTGGATGATAATTTCCTCGGCGCTGGAGAGTCTACTACTGACTTTGGGCTCGGTTTTAAGCGTGGACGGATTCCTGGTGGTGTGGCTATCTTGTGGTCTAAGAGGTTGGATCCAGTGGTTAGTGTGGTTAGGCTTGATGGGGACTGCAATACTGTATTGCAATACGCCTGACTCTGGGTAACAAGGAGCTTGTGTTTTTAAACATCTACGCTCCTTATGAATGTAATCAGAATGAAGAGGAGTACTTGAACAAGCTTGCTTTTATTACTTCTTTTATACATAGCGACGGGTATACCAGCGTATATATTGTGATTTTTTCTAGCAGTGAGTTCCTGCCTAGTCAGAGCTTTAGATATATTAGTGAGGCCTGGCATACAACATCGTGACTCGACCATTGCATTTCTACAGCTGATGCACATGTCGCTTTGGCAGATATAGACATTCTTTACAACATGTCCTTTTCTGATCATATCCCCGTAAAAATGACCGTGAGACTTAATTTTATACCTATTTTATCTCAGTCTAATCACAAACAGGGAGGTTTGGACTGGTCCTCTCTTTCTCCTGAGGGTCTTGCCAGTTATCATAATCTCACTGATAAGCGG
>NW_018127920.1:6630214-6650280 GCF_001952655.1 Monopterus albus | reverse complement strand
TTAATGTATGCAGACGACCTTGTGATTTTTAGTCCCAGCTCAGCAGGTCTTCAGCAGCTCTTGAACGTGTGCTCAATGTTTGGGGAATGTCACGATGTCAAGTATAATGCTGTCAAAAGTGTCATTATGATATGCCGTACAAACGAGGACAGGTCCCTTGTATTTCCTTCTTTTAAGTTATCTGATAATATTTTAACTGTGTGCAGTGAAGTTAAGTATTTGGGTCATGTCATTAATGATTGTTTGTCTGATGACGGGGATATATATCGGCAGTGCCGCATGTTATATGTACAAGCTAATATACTGGCACAGAAATTTGGTGCATGCTCCGTGGGAGTAAAACTGCCTTTATTTAAAGTGTATTGTACTTCCTTGTACACTGCCCATCTGTGGTGTAATTATAAAAAGGGCAGTCTTCGGAAACTGTCAGTAGCTTACAATGACGCCCTAAGGATATTATTGAGAAAGCCTAGATGGACGAGTGCTAGCGAATTGTTCGTGTCATCTCGAGTTAGTACATTTTCCGCTGTTTTAAGAAACCTGATGTTTAAATTTATTTGTCGCTTGAATAGTTCAAAAAATCATATCATTTTATTGTTGACTAATCTTGCACACAGTGACATGCGTTTTACTTCTGCTCTCTGGAAACACTGGTATACCTGTCTTTTAAAGGGGCAGTAGTTTTATGGGTGTTTTTGTGCTCTCGTTTTTATGTATTTTCTGTTTTTATTGTTTCATTTTTAAACTGTTCTTTTATTGCTTTTATTTCTTTTGAACCTGGACCTTGAGTCTGTAATAAAGTGTCATCATCATCATCATCATCATCAACATCCTTGTTTTTGGCACTTACCAGGTCCCTACTTAGACTTGCATTCCTTTCAAGGAGACTTGCCCTAATTTTAACCAGAACTTCTACTTGCCTAACCTTAACCCTAACATAACCAAAGCCTACACTTGCTCTAACCTTACACCCCATTATTTTCATAAAATCTGACAAACTACGATCCGCACAAGTGACATCCATTCCCGACAAAGATAGTAACTCATGGATTTTAGGCTATGCAAGTATTGAAAAACAAGGCCACACACACACACTAGATGCCATGTCAGGGCTTCTCAGATGTGTCTCATTGGCCGCCATATTGCCAGGGGCATCTGGCTGTTATAGACTGATTTAATAGTAGAAAATACCACACTTTATAGTCTTTACAATAATTGTATGTTTTACCATGTAAATTTGGTGTATAAATAGTTTACCTATAAAATATTTACTGGTTTCTATCAGTTCTTAAATGTAGGTACAGTGGAAAAAAACATATGGAACAAGGGAGTAACATTGGCATTTTAGAGTAGGAAAAAACGTCACTTTCAGCTTTTTCTGTTTAGGAGTCCCCACAGCGAATCGTCCCACTGACAACTCGTATGTTGACATTTGGCACATGTTTTACGCCGGATGCCCTTCCTGACACAACCCTGATTCGAACCCGAGCTGCAGTGGCGAGAGCACTGTGACTTAACCACTAGCCTACCAGGGACGGCTTTAACACTGCCATTTTAGAGTACTTTTGTAAATATAGTAAGAAGCAGTACGCATTCTATTGATACCTAACTCATATGATGAAACTGCACTGTAAAACAAAGGGTGTATTAAAAAGTGTTATCCATTTTCTAATGCTGTTTAAGTTTGTCATTCTTCATTCTGCTTCACTGGTAGCCACTTGGGAAATAGTATACAAAAGCCCATTAGGCAGGAGAAAGTGAGAACCTCTGTCATCATCTGAATCAGATTGTTCTTGAAAATGGTACACAGCAGTGCAGACCCTACTGAACCTGAAAACATCTCAGATCCATTTGATCATTTTCTGTCAGCATTAGGAGCATTATCAGCCATTTCAACCAGTTTGCCACTGTGAAACTAGACCAGGCTACTAAATGTTGCATGTGACTGTAATATAGAGACAGTGACATTTTTCTGAACATACGGCTTTTATCTTCCTGCAGCTTTGTGAAACAGGAGGAGTAAGTAATGTCCATCATTACAGTCAGTACATATTCTGTCTGTGCAATTGCTATGTGATCATGTAGATGTGTCTAGAACATCACACAGCTGCTGTTCTCTGTTGATTTGACTAATTATATAGATGCATTGCAGTTTTGCACGGCATGAATTTCTGCAGATCTGCACACTCATTTTGTTACTATTCGCACACACACAGGAGACACACATGAAAACAAACTCCCAAATGAATGAGTACAAAAACATAATGAATGCAGACACTGGCACTGTTTAGGTCCACTTGTCTCTTTTAGAGCAAGGGTCACAGCAAATCAATACAGAGTTGTTCTGAATGATTGTGTGTATGAAACATTTCTATCCTGATGGGAGCGGTCTATTCCTGGAAGACAATGCCCCCACCACAGGGCACAAAGGATCATTAAATGGTCTGAGTATTAAAATGATGTGACTCATATGCTAGGACCTTCACAGTCGCCAGATCCCAATGCAGGTGAACACCTATGAGAGATGTTGGAGCGACATGTCAACCCGCGATCATCAAAACACCACGCAAGGGAATATCTTTTTGGCAGAATGGTGTTCATCCAATAGAGTTCAGAGCTGTGGAGAGTCGATGCCAAGGTGCACTGCAGCTGTTCTGGTTGCACATGGTGGCCCAGCACCTTACTAAAACACTTTATGTTTGGTTTTCCTTTCATTTTTCACCAGTCTGTATGTCTGTTGTTTTTTAAACAGATGCAATATGAGTTAAAATTCATACTATTGTCACAGGGTATATTTAATATAATTAAATGGAATGCTCAAATGACCTGTTGTCTTTTACTCATGTTTTTACAGGTTTGCCGCTTCTCTGATTCATCCTTTTGAATCCTTAATGCTGCGGTGATGCATGTAATTTCTCCCCAGGGATTGTTTAAGTTCCATCTCAATAAGGATTGCAGTATTCTTTATTTGCATGTCGGTCAACAATCCAAATGCTTTTGACCATAAACCTGTAAACTGTAGCACCATGTCAGGCAATTGTTATATACTGCTCCAGGCATCACTCCCACATAGCCCTGTTCTATTAATCGCACCGAGTGTCGTCTTTGTTCTCAGCCCATAGAACCCACATGTATGTAAAGACGGTTGGCTGAGACTGCCAGTGTGCTGTCACAAAGAACAAAAAGCATGGTAACAAAACAGTATTGATTGCTGCAGATACGCTTTTCCTCTTGATTAAAATTCTAGGTCACAGCCCACAGGCTTCATCTCAGACACTTCCTCAAGAGCTGCGAGGCTGTGAACATAGAGCTGGAAACAGTGGAGAAAAGCAAGAAAACAAATACAGAGTGAAAATCAAGGAATGTTTAAGAAATAAACATGTATGTAAAGAAACAGTTTTCTTTAGCGCCAAAGGGTGGATTGTCTTTGTTTGATTAGTAGACTTACTTCTTTGTTTAGTGATCATTGTCCTGCTGCATTATCCAGCCAGTGGAAGTCACCCTGAATTGTCATGTAAGATACGTAGATAAACTTGGGGACTAATTTTCTCTTTGAGCAAGCAACCAATCAGATTTATTTATAAAGCATTTTAAAACAACAGAAGTGCTGGGCAACATGATGACTAAGAAACATTAGCAAATACAAAAAAGTCAAGACTGCTGTCAAATTCACACACAATAAAATCCTCTGCAACCAGGCATGTTACAGCTACGAAAGACAGCAGATGAAGTCAGCCAGACCGCTGCACAGTCTGCACATACCATAGGTTCTGTATGCTGCTGGCAGGAGGCGGCTCATGCTAAAACGAACTGGTATGATCCACTTTAGGGGTGTGTGATATTGTATTAGATGCTTCTTTGGGGCAAAATGTTGCCTCTGTACACTGTTGAAAGTTAAACAGACCAGTCGTCTAATTTTTCCGAGAACCACAGGTACTGCAAAGACCTTAACAAGCAACAAACAATGCTAAATAAGCAGTATAAACAGGCAGTACACAATGCAGTCAGACAAAGGAATGCTCATTGTGAACAAGATTAATAGGAATAAAGATAGAGTACTTAAAAAGAGAGACCTGTATGGATCTGTATAATCTGTACAATGTATATTTACAGGTGTTGCACTGAGGGTTATTGTCCAGTCATACTGTCATGAGTTAAGTGTTCATCAGAGTGACAGCCGGGGGAAGAAACTGTCTTGGCAGTTGTCTTGGCGCAGAGGAACCTGTAACGCTGTCCAGAGGGGAGGAGTTCAAACAAATTGTGTCCAGGGTGTGAGGGGTCTGCAGTGATCATCATCTTTTGGCTTTATAACTCAACATAATCAAAGAATTTTAATCTAAAACAATGCAATAATCAACTCTAATAATCAACAGATGTTTACATTTGCCCTTTACCTTTTACACCTTCTGTGCAGCGACCATCTGTAGAGCCTGAGGTAAAAGTGTGATGCTGTTGCAGTATACTGAATGTGAGACACTCCTGCTTTGGGAGAGAGAGAAACTAGGTGCTAAGTATAATTTCTTATCTTTTCATTATTCTAGGTTGTGGCCAGCACCAGGCAACAGAAGCGCTGTGGAGTGTGTGGACCCAAAAAGGACAGAAAAACACAATGTACATGCATCAAGTGCAAGACATGATAAAATGTAATCTAACAAAGGTAAAGGGCAAATGTAAACATCTGTTGATTATTAGAGTTGATTATTGCATTGTTTTAGATTGTTGAAAAAATTAACTGGACTAGATTTCTAGGTCAAAGACGTTTCACCTCTCATCCAAGAGGCTTCATCATTTCTGACTGACTGGTGTTGAGCTGGAGATATTTATCCCCTCGGTGGTGTTTCAGTCCTTTGAAGGCCAACAATGTCCCTTAACGACTGAGTCATTATAGTGCAGTGCACAGACATTGTTTTAGATTAGAATTCTTTGATTATGTTGAGTTACAAAGCCAAAAGATGATGTGGGTTCAGGACACCCATGAAGCGAACACCACCAGTGTAAACAAAACATGAACAGAACAGTTATAAATTTACAAGTAATGGATTATGTACAGTAATCTTATAAAACACTAGTGCAATGGGATGAAATAGAATGAAATAGTGCAAAATAAGAAGATAAGTTCCATGAGTGAACAGTTCAATGGATGTATATAGTACAAGTTAAATATACAGTATTTGCATATGTACAGTGTGCAAATGAATAACAGAGCAGTATTCTGTGAGTATGTGCAAATTTACAGATCACTTCAGTAATATGTATCTCATGCAGATCTGAAAAGTTTCAAATAGCCTCAGTCCAGTTACAGTGCTGACACTTAAGTGTCATACTTTTTCACCTCAGTATAGTGCTGTTCCAAAGTGAACGAATCAGTGTATATTCTAGAATATTTAGAACATTTGATACAAATCGAGTTTATGCTGGTATATATCTAAATAGCTATATGTTGCGTGCAAAAGTCTGACACTAACAAAGGCTTTCACATTCTCCTGTCTACTCGCCTTTTATATGATGCCAACCAAACTACCAGCTAAATAGCATTTCAACAACAAATAGTGTTAAAAACACATCTGAGTACTGTGTGACAAAGTTTAGCTTGAAACAGTGCAGCAGTAAACACATGTTTTGCCCTCAAAGCTTACTGTAGCTGTATGTACTGCTGCTGCTGGCACCATTTAGTGCATCAGGATCAGTACAACATATTCAAAGTTGTTCAAACTTGCTGCGCTGATGCTGGTCTCACATTCTGTATAGGCACACTCTCCCTCGACACTTCCCGTATGTGTTAATAGAGATGCAGCATTTCTTTAAAACTCGCCACCAGCCTCAGAAAATCCAACATGTACTTCTCTTTTCTGCCACCAGGCATGGTATGCAGATGTAGAGAAGAAATCAAACACATTGAAAGTATTGTCTCAGACCAGATTAATTAATAGTCTGTTTTATGTGCAGTACAATATTTAGGCTACTCAAAGATCATCATGGTATTGATGTTTTTAAATGCAAGCTTAAAACCTACCTTCACAACTTCACATTACAGAGACAAATATGTACTTTTCACTGCACTTCATATATTTGATACAGTTTGTTAGACTACTTTTCGGTATCAGAGAAATAAAACAAAATACAGTCCTAAGACTTTACTGATCCCCAGTGGAAAATTCAAAAGCTACCCAGTAGTATGTAAACTGAAGATAATGAGATGGAATAGTGATACCTGCAGGGAAAGCAGAGTAAAATGTGATATTATGGCCGGTGAACTATACATAATAGGCTATAATCAGTTAACTAATAGACTATCTTTTAGCTTGAAAAGAATAATTAGCTATAGAAACTCTAGAAGTAATTGTCAAAGCTTATAGAAAGGTTAGGTTTATGCCTAAAATTAGCTGTCTGCTGCCAGAGCACAAATAGGATGGTTGGGCGGCTCAGAATAACCGCTATACCAGCAACTGGCAGTGCAGGACATGCACTCATCCGCACCTCAGCTCTCACCAGGTCACAGTCCAGCCTCAACTTATGCAATGGAACTGGCAACACTCGAATACCCACACCACATATTAAAACAGAACCCCCAGTATTGTTGTCATCAGAAAATGGCAAAGCAGATGCGCCAGACAAAACGAACGAGTGTTTCACCTGTATCCCTTAGGATTTTTACTGGCACTTTTCCAGCATTGCCAACTAGTGAAACAAAACCCTCTGACACAAAAGGTAAGTAACTTGATAGATCTGTCTGATTACATGTCTTCGTTTCCACTAGCACACTAGACAAAATTATGTGAGCACATGCAGCCCGAACAGGTGTAGCCACACCTGAAACAGGTGACTTACCAAGTTGCGACATACAAACATCAGAAGACATGCCAGTTTTAAAAAACTTCAGAATCACCTTCAAAATAATCAGTGATTCTTAACTGTTCTCTATTGTACTGATCCAAAACCCTCTCTTTTGGGTTGGAGGTGAATCTTTTACACTCACCATAACTGAAAAATAAGCTTAACTAATGGAGAAAACCAGTGATTATACAAACCACAGTTACGTAACAGCTTCAAAACATGCAGACATGCAGATGCACAATTCATACAAATCCCTAGTTTCCCCCAAAACAAATTTCAAAGTGAACCCATTCTCCAGCCTAACCAGAGAATAAGCTCCAGTAAAACTCACAGTGAATGTGCAAATTGTTGTCTGTAATCTATACTGATCCTAACCTCAGAATATAGACAAAAATACTCCGGTAACAAGAACACAGTAAACAGCCACGAGCAGGCAACTAGGCAGGTAAGGGACTGTCACAATACATTTATCGTAACAGAGTACGGGTCCATCTATGCTTTTCCCATGGACCTCAAATCCTGATGCAGCAAGTGTTGCTATTTTAAAGTTATTTTACTGCTTGTATATGAATTTAGCCGTCCCTGATAGGCTAGTGGTTAAGGCGCAGCACTCTTGCCGCTGCGCCCCGGGGTTGAATCAGGGTTGCATCAGGAAGGGCATCCAGCGTAAAACACGTGCTAAATGTCAACATGCAAGTCGTCAGTGTGACGATTTGCTGTGGCGACCCCTAAACGGGAAAAGCCAAAATTGACTTTCTTTCATATGAATTTAGCTGCAAAGTAATACTGCACAGCTAATGTGGCTAAAAGTAGCTTGTATTAACTCAGGCTAGTAATATTGATGAACAGTCAGAATATAATAATTTATTAGACAAATTTCCTGTGAGTAATGGGTTGGATCAGGGTAACTTTGCTTGTTTATCTATCACTGTTGTAACAGCACTAAATTTTGCGTAAACAGTATGTTTCTCTATAGAGCAACACTGCCTAGGTGTGACACGTGGTGTGACAGAAGCACTTTTACTCTTGACATTGTTGGCAAATTGAGGCATTGATATCAAACATTTTAGCTCAAAGAACCATTGATAGGTTTCATGTGAATCAAAAGCTGTAGGTGTCCCACATTTTCTACATCACCATTACACTCTGCTGCACTGATGAGCTGTAGAAAGTCTGTATACACTGTTCTCACTAAGACTTTTTTGTTTTCAAGGGGCTACAGCTTGTCAAATTGAAGTTTGTAATTCTTCCTTCTAACAGTACATCACTCCTGGACCCACTGCAGGAATGACCCTCCAGCTGCTGCATCCATGTGTTCACTGCTGTCCATGGACGCACAGAATGGACATGTCAGAGGTAAAGATTTGTTACTATTATACAACTGCAAATCAGAAAAAGTTGGGATGGTTGGTAAAATTAAAACTGAAAATAGTGATGTGTAAATCACCTGTGTCCTGTGTTACATTGAAAACAATACAGCCGCACATTGTTTGATGTGATACCTCATTAGTTTTATTCTTTGTTCAAAATAAACACTCACTTCAATTCTGATGCAACACATTCCAAATAAAGTTGGACGGTCGCATTTCAGGGCCAGTAATGAGGTAAAACAGTGAAATGATGATTCCATTTGAAACAGGTAATGTCAACAGGTGACTGCATCATGATCTGGTACAAACGTGGCATCCAGGAAAGGCCGAACCCTTTAGTAGCAAATATGGGCCGAGGACCACCAGTTTGACAACATATGTGTGATAAACTTACTGAAATGTTTAAAAACAATGTTCCTCAAAGAAAGATAGGAAGGAAGCTTTTCGAAGCACAAATTACATCAAAGAAGACCCAGTACTGTTGCACACCTTAAGACTTGTTTGCAGGAAGAATGGGACAAAATGACACCGGGCACATTGAATCACTTGGTGTCCTCAGTCCCTAAACTTTGTTGCTGTTAAACTAAGTGTTGTGAAAAGAAACGGCAGCATCACATCATGGTAAATACTCTACTGTCCCCACTTTGTTTGTAATGTGTCGCAGCATTAAAATTGAAGTGAGTGTTTATTTTGAACAAAGAATATAATTGATGAGGTATCACATCAGATAATGTGCTGCTGTATTGTTTTCAATGTAACACAGGACACAGATGATTTACACATCACTATTTTCAGTTTTAATTTTGATTTTACATACCGCCTCAACTTTTCATGATTTGGGGTTGTAGATGCACACAATGTTGCTAAAGTTTTGGAAAAGTAATTTCATTGCTCACAATAATGCACATGAAAAAAGATACAAGTACTACAGATACGAAATTTAACAACCACTTTCCAAATGACACCACAAAATTCTTATCACATCTAGCTTCATCAGCACTGGAAGAGGGAGGAAGTGTTGTGCTCCAGTCAAGTGGCGGTCTGAAGTGTCCAGGAAGGTCTTGGGGTGTCCACAGGTAGACACGTCAGGACAGCTCCTCCAGCAGCCGACGCAGCTTCAGTGAACAAGAAACCCTTCATCCCTAATCTATCATAAAAGTGATGGATTAGCTACTTTTTAAAAACTATAGCCTACACCTCCAGTTTATATTTCCATTGTATTTTCTTTAAATAAAGTGCTTTATTTTTAAGGATTTTTTTTGTCATTTTTAAAAGTAGTAGTAAGTTTATTAGTAAGGGTCCTGTGGAGAAATATTTTATGTAGCTGCTGTACTATGTTAACCAGGTGATATGAAAACCTTAATATCTTGCACGTAGAAGAATTTAAAAAAGGTTCATCCAACATTCTGGCTAGGCACATGTAAAATTGAATTTGCTGGGAGTCTGTAAATATTATATTTCTCTGTTTGACAGTAAAACTTTATTAGTGTTAATATATTACACCATAAAGTATCCTAAATAATCTGAAGCTCTGACAACATTTTAAGCATAAATATGGGAAGAACTGTCTGAGAAATAAACATGAAAATACCTACAAATTTGTAATTGCAACAGTATTCTGTGAGAAGCGGTGCATTATCTGACAGAAATGCAGGGGTGCCAATATCTTTGACCATGGCTGTGCATTTACATTTATTTTACAACACACCCAATCTTGGGAAAACGTAAAAAAAAAATAATAATAAAGACATAGTGTCAGGATGACATGCATTTACAGTTGGTGAAAAACAATCCTCCACTCCACAGTAGCCTACCCTTTAAAAGATATTGTTTGAGCCTATTTTAATTCTACTATTCACTCTGCTACCAATAATTATATTTAATCTAACTCACCTTGATTCTGTCAGCACTTGCATGAGACCTAGATGCGACAGTCTCAACATTGAGTTGTTTCCTCTCGTCCCCACATTTCAGCCATTCTCTGGATGTGCGTTGCGACAAAGTGCTTGCTCAATCGGATTCAGGTCAGGTGATTGACTTGGCCATTGCATAACATTCCACTTCTTTCCCTTAAAAAACTCTTTGGTTGCTTTTGCAGTATGCTTTGGGTCATTGTCCATCTGCACTGTGAAGCGCCGTCCAATGAGTTCTGAAGCATTTGGCTGAATATGAGCAGATAATATTGCCCGAAACACTTCAGAATTCATCCTGCTGCTTTTGTCAGCAGTCACATCATCAATAAATACAAGAGACCCAGTCCCATTGCCAGCCATACATGCCCACGCCATGACACTACCACCACCATGCTTCACTGATGATGTGGTATGCTTAGGATCATGAGCAGTTCCTTTCCTTCTCCATACTCTTCTCTTCCCATCACTCTGGTACAAGTTGATCTTGGTCTCATCTGTCCATAGGATGTTGTTCCAGAACTGTGAAGGCTTTTTTAGATGTCGTTTGGCAAACTCTAATCTGGCCTTCCTGTTTTTGGGGCTCACCAATGGTTTACATCTTGCGGTGAACCCTCTGTATTCACTCTGGTGAAGTCTTCTCTTGATTGTTGACTTTGACACACATACACCTACCTCCTGGAGAGTGTTCTTGATCTGGCCAACTGTTGTGAAGGGTGTTTTCTTCACCAGGGAAAGAATTCTTCGGTCATCCACCACAGTTGTTTTCCGTGGTCTTCCGGGTCTTTTGGTGTTGCTGAGCTCACCGGTGCGTTCCTTCTTTTTAAGAATGTTCCAAACAGTTGTTTTGGCCACGCCTAATGTTTTTGCTATCTCTCTGATGGGTTTGTTTTGTTTTTTCAGCCTAATGATGGCTTGCTTCACTGATAGTGACAGCTCTTTGGATCTCATCTTGAGAGTTGACAGCAACAGATTCCAAATGCAAATAGCACACTTGAAATGAACTCTGGGCCTTTTATCTGCTTATTATAATTGGGATGAGGGAATAACACACACCTGGCCATGGAACAGCTGAGAAGCCAACTGTCCCATTACTTTTGGTCCCTTAACTGTTGTAATTCCTACACCGTTCACCTGATTTGGATGTAAATACCCTCAAATTAAAGCTGACAGTCTGCAGTTAAAGCACATCTTGTTCGTTTCATTTCAAATCCATTGTGGTGGTGTATAGAGCCAAAAATGTTAAATATTGGGACATTGACACAATTCTATGGACCTGACTGTATATATACTCCTCTGTCCAAACACCATGAGCAAATATCAATAAAGAGCAGACAGTAGTAAAGCTGGCGAGAGCTTAGCTTCTCACTAAGGCAATTAGCTAAGTGCAAAACAATGATGTCCCAGCAATCTGAGCTGATGGCCGCTGGATGAAAGGAACCACTCTCACCTAACGTCCTGATCAATATGTGTGTTTTCTGGTCGGCTGTGTCCCACAGCAATTATCACACACACACACACACACACACACACACACCAAACATGTTGGTGTATGGTGGACATGGGTTTCACTGCTTGGGTCAAAGTACATTTGACCCATACTCCTGCAAAGTCAAATACAAGATCCACTCTAGCCTCATCTGGTCTCGTTGACTCACACAATCTGCACACATACACCCTTGTTTGTCTTTCTCATTGACAAAATGCATTCCCTTGCCCATTACCCACAATCCTTAGAATGTCAGAATGTCCACAATTCACTGGTATCAAACTAAAATTTGCCCACTCAACCATGGAAAAAACGCACACACACCACCATGCAGCTGTTCATACTGTATGACACCGCATACATGGATTAACTATTAAAAAGAATAAGAGTACCACTCCTGTTAAAGTAAGGTGTCAAATATGTAAAATACAGGATTGACTGGCTGCATCTAGAGCACTGTGAAGGAGGTATATCACCCTGAATCACAACACAAATGCCTAATAACAATTTGGAAATCTTGTGTGGTGTACTGTGAACAAATCCTGAAATGATAATGATTTTTCACATCATAAATAATGACAATGCTCTATAGAGTCTTGCAACATACAGTAGGTGTTAACCAGGCAGGCTAAACTGTATTGCCTGAACACACCCCCAATACACGAACACACACACATCCATGCAGATGTTATACAGAGTGATGTTGGTACATACATACCTTGTCAAAGACTTGTTTGGTGGAAATGCAAAGAGTGCCTGTTCTTCTTGCTGCATTTAATGGTTGGCAAAGCAATGCATAGGTGCATTACCACCACCTACTGACCTGTGTAATGTAGTTCTAAATAGCCCTCTCTAAATGCACCCCCACTGGTGTTACAGGTGAGTAAATGTGTCATGATAGACGTATAAGTGCCGAACTGTATAGAGTGCCTAAATCAGGCAGAAACAAAATCTGTGAAACAGTTAGAGAGCTGCAAAATACACTGAAGGAGAGAAAGAGACAAAACAAAAGGGTTGATGTTTGTAGTAGAAAGAGATACAAATCTCTCTCTGGGTTTTCGGCATTTCCGATCTTTCCTCCACCGATGCCAGCCTCCAAGCAATCGACAACAAATCGTCAATTCTTCTAGTGAAGCCCATCACACCTCCATGCTCTTTTCCGGCTTCCAGCAACTCTAAGCTCACCAATCACTGCCTGCGACCTTGGAATCACCCGCTCCAGCCCCATGGCTTCTCCTATCAGCCTACAGCCCCCTACCTCAGCTCTGGGAAAGTTCCTCACTCACTCCAGGGTCACAGTGAGTTACGTTGCTGCTGAATTATAAACTCATTTCCTCTGTCCTTTTCTGTCACCTCAGACACCAGTCCCAAGGTACCTCTCCTGGGTGACCAATACTGACCTCCACCAAGGACCTCCTCCACACCGACCTCTTCCCCAACTCAGTCCCGTCCTCCTGGCTTTTTTTGATTTTGCAGACTGTTAATACCTCCCATAATAATTTTGTGTGGTTATAATACATTTCCATTGCCAGAACTAAGAGTCTGCTTGTCAGGGAGGTGAGTGACGCTCCTGTGAAGATAGAGTGAACCCAATTAAAGAGCCAGTCAGCTGAGGCAGTAGAACGGACTTTAATGTCCTTTGGTGATTTTAGCAGAAATACACACAGTCTTGGGGGATCAGGCAGAAGAGTGGTACTTAATACGGTCCAAGGTTGAAGTCTCCGGCAGGGCAGCAGGGAAGGCAAGGCAGAATCACAGGTTAGTTGAACAGGCAGGGTGTCGATCTCAGGTTGGCAGTCAGACAAGAAGAAGCAGGCTGGATCACAGGTCGTTGGAGCAGACAAGGGTCTGGTACCAGGAAAGCACTCAGGGAAAAATGCTGGAGAGTCTAGATAGGGCATAGAACAATCTGGCAGCTCCTCACAGTATGAGGAGCTGCTATATGCTGTGGTGAACAGGTGTGGGTGATTTGTGGCAGGTGAAACCAATGTGCATGATGAGATGAAGTTACCGGGGTTGTGGATGAGCTGGTGGCAGGAGGTACTTTCAGAGTAAAAGCAGGGAGAACCGGAAGCCAGCGGGGCAGGATCATGACACTGCTAACTGAGCCTAATGTGTTTCTCTCTCACCTCCTGACAAGAAACTGCACAACCATCACACTCTGAGGGGAAAAAACACAACTGTCTACGTTGTTTCTATTGACATAACTGTCAATACAAGTCCCCATTACCAGGATGGGATAATATAGTGATGATGTCTTGTAACTTGTGCCTGTTTGGGGTGAAAGACAAATGCATGAGACCACAGAAGGGTGGTTGGAGACCTACAAACAGCTGACATGTAGAGCGCTGTGGGGTGCTGAAAGACCAATACATTCATCACTGTTTTGTTAGTCCTACACTGCCTGATGGAATTGATTTCACTATTTTGAATATTTTGTGACCACATGCGAGATGCGAAGGAAGCTGGGGAGAGACACCGGTTATGGGATTTGTTGGACAACTGGATGCTTATGCCCTGGCCATTTGTAATGCATCGAAGCTCAGGGAGAGACACTGGCAAACAACATTGGATTTTGTTGGACCATCACTATATATTGGATTTAATTTCACTACCTGCTAACCCTACTGCTTCGTCAGATGATCAACCCAGACTATCAGGGGGCAGGAACCTGAGACCTTGCTGCCTTTGAGATGTTGGACCCTGGGGAGAGAGCTCACGATCGCCGGGCATCTTCAGGGCTACCACCGAATGTATAATTGAGGAGGTGAGTAGGCTGAGTGGGTGTAATGCTGATTGGTGAGGGAGAGCAGCAGGTGAGGACAAAGTAATGGAAGCACTGGAGGTGAACTGCCTGGCATAACCAACTCAGAAGTGGGCAGGTTGTCAATGCAGGGAGTGTAACCTCACCTGCATGGCATTGACAGGTCGAGCTGAGTTGGTTGCTAGCTGGTTGATGAGGCAGGAGTGGAGCCAGACCAGTGGAAGCTGGAGAGCTGTAGTGGGGCGAAGCAGGCTAGTGAAGATTGGTAGGTGGAAAACTGGCACCAGTCTGGACACAACCCGGGTTGTGACAAGGTGCCAACAGGAGTGTATGCTGATCTGCTTACTCTTTCTGTGATAAGGAACTACTGATAAGCAGAGCTGGCACAGGACTATCATCAAACGGACTTAGCTCTGCTGGCGTAGCCGGGCTAACAAGACTGGCAAGAAGCTGGAGTACAGGGGCAACGAGACAGGAACGCAAGTAGCAAGCTAGGAGCACAGAACACACAAGTTAGTGAGAGTTGCCCAGGGCAGGAATGACAGTAAATTGGACCTGACTGGCAACTGGGAGAGTGTCAACTAGGGTATATACAGTATGTGCTCAAACTGATTGAACAATGAATCACAGCAGTACCGGCAGCTCGCCCAGATGGAGTGGAGAGGCAGAGACCTACCGTCATGATGGTAAGGCTTTTGTTAAACTCTGCATGTCTATTAATGCGCTGTTTCTGAAGAGAAAAATGTTAGGCCTTAAACTGCTAATTTAAAATATGTGTTTTTACATTACCATCTACCTTCCTTATATGTGCAGAAGAAACATTAGCTTCTCCTAACCCTATTTATTGGATTAATATTTATGTTAAATTTAATTCATACCTCTAACAAAACTATTAGGCTTTACTTCCTTATATGTTGGTGTGAAACAACTGCTTTTCCATATGCTTAAGAGAATTTGTTACAATATTAATTTAATATTTATTTAATTTCACTTAATAACATAAAAGAGAATCAATTTGGTCTTAAGCTATTTATCTATCAAAAAACCTTTGACTATACTTCCTTGAAATTAAACCCTGACACTAACCCTTAATCTGCTAAGGAATGCTTACACTGGACTAGGACCCAAAATGCAGACCAGAGCTAGAACAGAGCTCAGAAGGTCTTCATTTACACAATAAGGTACAATGAACCAAAATGTGACTGTGATGCCAGGAGCACTCAGGGGAGTCAGACAGGCAGAAGAGAACTTGGGTGGAGCTGCAGGGCCAGGAACACACTGGAGGGTCGGCATGCCACTGGTGAGATCCAGAGCACAGGAAGGTACAGGTAACAGGAGAAGACTGGATACGGGCCGGTGCAGATGGAGGTCTGGGCGAGAAGGCGAGTGGAACCAGCAGAACATGAGTAGGTTTTGCCTACTGACCTGGACGTTCAGGTGAGTGGGAGCAGACAGGACAGGAGCGGAATAGTTTTGTCACAGGCCCAGGAGAGGTGAGTGAACAGGTGCTGGAGAGTAACTGCGTTGTTGGCAGTTCATTAAGCCAGCAGCGATTATGGTGAGCAGGAGTCACAACTGGCGTCGCTTGGTGTATTGATACTCACAGGTGAGTGAATAGGCACTGGAGCGCAACAGTGTCACTGGCAAGTCGGAACAACAGCAAATAGTGCTGAACAGAAAACCTCACTGGCATCGCTGGTGTTTTATGTACTCACAGCAGGTAATTGGGGCAGATGACATGCCAGCGCCACTGAGAATTAAGGAACCCACAGAACGGGAGACAAAGGTAGGAGTGTGGGCCGTGTCCAGAATCAGCGCCGATAAACAGGACAGGTAAGCAGGTATGGAGAGCAGAGTGAACAGTGTCATTCAAACATAAACTTCATCAATGGACCAGCAAATAACTGAGGGAAAGGGGGAGGTGTACATGGCCTGTAGTCCAGGAGAAAATGAGCAGCAGGTGGAAACAATGAACGGTGATAATGTACTGGGGTAAAACTGGGGCAGGTGAGGTGATGCAGGGTAACCAAAAGAAAAGCACTCAAACCTGGAAGTGGAGCTAAATCATAACATAATCCTGGCAAATGATTTAATATTTAGAGAGAAGATGGTGTCAATCTCATGCCTCTGTGTTAAATATGGAGCTCAAGTGAGGCCATGGTTAGCCTAGCTTCACATAAAAGCTGTAAGCAGGGGCAACAGCTTAGTTATGTCGATTACTTACCAGCACCTCTTAAAGGTTCAGGATTTTTGAGTCAGTGTTAAAAAAATATTGATGTGTGCCTGTGTACTTGAGAATAGGTCTTAGTCATTGCTGAAAAAAAGTAGAAAAAAAACAAGTCCAGGTTTTTTTTTTCAGTTTACTATGACCTGGACGACTGAGAATTTGCACAGACATGTCTTAGTCATTGTCACTTCTCCTACTCTTCACACTAACCCTGAAAGTTCCACCTGGGATGCCACTACGCTGTATAAAATGAGGGTAAAAGTACACTTTCATTCTGTTCAAAAACTTGCTCCAAAGTTTGCCTGGTGCTCAAATGCAGCCACAGCTGTCCCACTAAGCTAATTTGAGTCTGTATCTTTCAAAGTTACAGTCTATTTAAGACAAATTCCCATTTTTCTTCCATGGTTATTATGTCCATGCTGAGCTACAGTGGCGGGATCTTTTCTAGTAGCCATGTGTGAGTTTGTTGTTGTTAGCCAGTGTTTACTACTCAAGTTGTTAACATGAAAACAAGTTCATACCTTGCAGATTTGACAGCTTGAGTATTTTCTTTCAGTTTGTGATTTTGGGACATCAGTAAAACCTGTGTTTGGATTATATGTGTGTGTGTGTGACATTACAGAGTCACTCCAGCTTTTCTCCTGTTTTTTTTCTGCACCTTATGTGCTGTAATTGAAGTTGTGGCTGCGTTAATCCAGGATGTTCTGAAAGAAAGAAGTAACAGGCAAAACAGCTCTACAGATTTCATCTGAGAGACCCAAAAAGGACCAAGTTGTGCCTAATAGCAGTCAAAACGTAAATAAATAAACCTTTTGCAAAGCTGGGAAAATTATGTTTACATGGAACCCATTTCTAGAGCAGGAGAGGTGCTGTGAGAGAAACTGCATGACTGTGCCATCACTGGCTGAGCTCAAAACAGCTGATGAGAGGGTAAGTGCAAATAATGTGTGCAATCAACCAAACCCATGACATCTGTGTGTAAGATAATGTTCCGAAAAAGGTCACAGTAATGACAGTCAGCAGATCACCGAGAGTGTAACAGTGACACTGACTCAGCTTTATAAAAACACATGGTAGTATATGTAGTTATACCTCACATGGTCATGTAATGATAACCAAAAGGCTGCACTATTGATTATGTGTTTATGTGAGTAAAAAGCCAGTTGCAGGTAATAGAACATACATGCGGCCCTGCAATGGACTGGCGACCCGTCCAGGGTGTACCCCGCCTTTCGCCTGATGCCGCCTGGGATTGGCTCCAGCCACTCCTCCCCCACCACACACACGCGACCCCGTTCGGGACTTCGCGGTATGGAAAATGAGAGAGAGAGAGGACATATATGCTGCTCCTATAATGTATCCCTCCACCCAGCACAGCAAAGTACTGTCCAGGAAGATAAAAGAAGGAAATTTGTTTTAAATAGACTGTAACTGAAATAGACCAACTCAAATTAGCTTAGTGGGAAGCTACATTTGTCCTCAGCAAACTTTGGGGAATGTTTTTGCACAGAACAAAAGTTGTGAGTTTTGATCCTCAGTATTTCTGTGTTGCCACATTCTGGTTGAAAGAAATCAGGGTCAGTGTGTGACTAAGACCTACTCTCATGTACAGTATATAGGGATACATCAATATTGTTTTACCACCAACCTGAAAAATCCCAAACTCTTCGTTTAAACTCAGTTGTTAACATTGATTCATATGCCAATGGACAATGCAAAAATGGCAGTTGGTACTTAACGAGGACTTATGCATTGGAACCTGTTGAACTGACTGTGATAAATGATGGTACAAAGCACCAAACTTCATAAAAGTCAGGTGAGTTTGATCAAATACCTCTATCAGTACACTGTGACAGTATTTTAGGCACAACTTGGTATTTCTGTGACACTGAAAATCATCACTCACATAAGTTCAGTCAGCCAAATTGCAGCTTTAAGGAATTAAAATGTTTAAATGTATAGTTAGTGTAAACTGGTGCTACTGAAATTAACTGATTTTTGTGAGCAGGGTGTCAAGTAATGCTCCAAACACTGATTGTACCTTTTGATCTGGTTTTACCCCCTCATTGGTGTTCCTCTTGTTGTCCGGCAGATTTTGATCTGTGAAATTCTAAGAACAACATCCTGACCTTTCTATGCCCTAAGCACATAGACAGTTTTAGGGACAGCACCTCTTGCTCATGTCTCATCTACCCTTGTGACAGGCAGTGTTGCTATGCAACCTGGCCTTGTTCCTGTTTGTGGTTTCCTGTCTATTTCTTACAGCCTACATAGGTTCTGTTATTGTCAGCTCCAAGTCTCCTATATTCTTAAAGACAAGTGAAATGGTTAACTGAAAGGCAATTATAAAGCATGTGATACTAAAATAAACATGTAGATATATTTGCTAATGCAGATTATAATACCAAACATAGAAGGCCAAGCATTTCATATAATGTTGATAAATGTTGATAATATAAAGCCAAAACAATAAGACCTTATACCCACTCACAACTCTTCTTGCAGTTTAGTCATCTCAGTCTACTCCTGCGCTTGCTTCCTGTTTATCTGAGTCCCTGCACTTAGACACATACTCACACACAGCATTTCAATTGCACAGGTCAAGCCATTACAAAGGTCAAGCAGATTAAACAATCTTTTAAGCAGTTTTGCAAATACATAACATAGCACTATATTGTTTTATCAAGAATTTCTTTCTACAAATTACTTTGGAAAAACCAGTTGGAATGCCATGACTATGCACAGGTTCAACAGTCCTGCTTGCTAGTAGTTTTCCCCTGCTTCCATTTACTTTAGCAAGCCAGCTTGTTCCCAAGGCAGAGCAGAAACTGTACTCATTCACAGCGATGATCTCATGAGGAAAAAAAGAGCTTTTCTGGGCTTTAGAAATGTTTTACAAAGATTAGAACTCCATGGCTTAAAAATACGCAATAGAAAGAGATTGATAGATTGATTTTGTTTGCAGTTTGAGGTGTCCTGTCAACAGTTTTAGCGATGTCTCTTTTATCGTTATGGTCTATAGAAAAATATGTCTTGGGCCGCATGAGGATTTTTTGTTGCAGTGGCCTCTGGGCAAAACTGGCTGAATGGCTGGGTGGTGGCACTAAGGGCTTGGGCAAAACATAATGAAACCATGATGGTTTTGCTAATCATAGTGTCATATTTATGACAGTTTCCAAGATGACAGAGTTTCAGCTAGCCTGCTAGAGAGCCATTGTGTTTGTGTCTGTTTCCGTGACATCAGAGGTGCGTGAGACTTGGTAGTGCAACGTATGTTGTTGCTGCAATTCATCCTGCAACCTGTTGGTTGGGGGATTTGTTCTTCTAAAACTAAGCTGAAGAACATGGCTTATCATTTGTAGCCCCCAGACTCTAGAACAAGCTACCATTACATGTTAGCTTGGCTCCTTCACTGACTGTGAAGACATACAATACTGAGATACTTGCACTGGCTTTTTAAAAATTTATTTAT
>NW_018127920.1:6615805-6629835 GCF_001952655.1 Monopterus albus | reverse complement strand
TTACCCCACACACAGATATACAAAAACTTTCCCTTGTTGTGCGTATAACCTGAGTTTTTAAATTTAGGTGGCCCCTCAATCCATAACCACCCTCTCGATCACCAAACAAACCTCGAATACCACCTGGCACCAAATTATATCCAACTTTATACATAAATACAGCAGATTTATATTCTACTAAATCAAAAAAACAAAAAACAAAACTGATAGTGCAAATGATGAATTCATATGATCCCTGTAACCAAGTCCATGAACAATTCTAATGGCCCGTTTTTGCAATATAAATAATGGCCATAATGCACTTTTATATGTATTACCCCAACACTCAACACAATAGTCCAAATAAGGTACAAACATGGAACAGTAAAGAATATGGAGTGACTTCCAATCCACGATATTTTTAACTCTAGCCAATATAGATATACTTTTAGCCAATTTATTATGTATATATTTAATATGAGGTTTCCAACAGATTTTATCATCAATGTTTATACCTAAAAATTTTGTTTCATAAACTCTTCCTATATTGGCATCCCCCACCCTTACTTGAATCTGATGATTTAATCTTCCATATCCAAATAAAATGAACTTAGTTTTTTTCAAATTTAATGATAACTTATTCCTGTCACACCATTTCTTCACCTTATCCAATTCCAGAGTAATCAGACCCAAAAGTTGCTGTAGGTCTTCCCCAGAGGCCCATACAGTAGTATCATCAGCAAATAATACAAAGTTCAATAATTCAGAAACATAACATATATCGTTTATATACAATATGAAAAGTTTAGGGCCCAAAACTGACCCCTGTGGGACCCCACATACTATATCCAAAAAATCAGATTGATGCCCACCCAGACTTACAAATTGCCGTCTATTGGACAAATAACTTTTTATCCATTTCAGCACCAAACCTCTAATACCATACCTTTCCAATTTATCAAGTAAAATTTCAAAATTAATAGTGTCAAAGGCCTTTTGAAAATCAATAAAAATCCCCAATGTGTGTTTCTTGTTGTCCCAGGCACTAGTAACACCTTCTACAAATTCAGTAATTGCAAGCACTGTAGATCTATTAGATCTAAAACCATACTGCTTTTCAGTTAAAATTTTATGTTTGTCCAAAAATTTATCTAATCTAGCATTAAAGAGTTTTTCTAAGATTTTAGAGAATTGCGATAATAAAGAAATTGGTCTATAATTTGTAATATTATGCCTATCTCCACATTTATATAATGGAATAACCTTTGCTGTTTTCATACAATTGGGAAATTTTCCTTTTTGGAAAGACAAATTGAAAATATAAGTTAATGGCCTGGAACAACCCTCAATTACCGATTTAATGATGGTCATGTTTATTCCATCACTATCAGTCGAACTCTTATCACATTTATTAATTATATATCTAACCTCCTTTTCTTCTATTGGTTTAAGGAACATAGAATGCTGATTTTTTTCAATAAAATTAACAATAGTGCCATAGGACACCTCGTTATCACAAATGTTTGTATAAGCATGTGTAGTCATTGTTTTTCTTTTTTCTTCCAGTCATATATAAAACTGAATTTTTCTGGCCAGCTAGTGTTGCCCAGAGTCCAAACTAAACATGGTGAAAGAGCTTTCAGCCATGATACTGCACACTGCTGGAACCGGCTCCCATTGGAGCTAAGATTTGCTCCATCTCAGTGCTTGAAATAGACCAGTATGCACCGGTACTCAGTACTGGGCCTTCTCCATTTTACTGGTACTTTGAGCTCCCTCAAAGTTTAGGTGGCTGCATATAATCAACAACTATATTTAACTTTGTAGCTTTATAAGTCTAATCATAAAATATAAACTAAATATGAATGAAAACTAAAAACAAAAGTTTGACACCTCTTGTCTTTTTTCTGTCCTTCTCCTCCCATGGTGCTGGAGTCACTGTTTTAAGGTCCACCTGTGCTATTAATACTGCTTATTTCATTATATTACACAGCCTTATATTGTTTTACTGTCTATTTGCCCCTTGCATGGGGATATGTACATGCACATTGAGAGCTGCTGTACCAGAGTCCAATTCCTCATGTGTCCGACACACCTGGCCAATAAAGCAGATTGTGAGATTCTTCTAAATATCAGTTGTACATATCTATCAGTAAATTAGTTCTGTAGGTTGCTATCCTGTGTATTGCATTTCGTTGCCTTGTACTTGTACTTGTACATGACAACGAAATGCATGACAATAAAGTTGAAACTAATCTAATCTAATATTTCATCTAAGTCTGAAAGTACATATGGACTGGTTCATACAGGGTTACTCTATACTAGTCCTGCTACACCTCTCATCTTTTCCCACTGAATACAGCTTTTCCAGGGATTACCAGAAAATAATTTAACTTCACCTCAGCAGAGAGAAGATGTACTCAGACAGACTTCTCCCCACCTCCACCCTGCTCCTTCCCCAGCTGTGCAGTCACTCCTGCAGAAGCAATGGCAGGGCCTCTGTGAGCCAAAAGCCAGCATGAAGGCATTTATCTTTGCTGTGCTCACTTCCTCTCAGCAGCTTACACTCTTCCATCCTGTCTGCCTGATGGATCTCATGGGTTCCAAAAGCTGGCATCTGCTTCAAAGCTGAATCTGTTCCATGGCTGCCCTGCGAGCTGACAACCTTTTTCACTCTGGGTTTTGTTTAATCACAAATCACTGTCAGGTTGCCTTTTTCAGGTCTTATGTTGTTGTCCCCATCAGTCCTGCCTTTCTCTTTTCATTATAAAAGAATTAATTACTTCTTTGCTGTTGGGGAAGTTTAGAGTGGATGTATAATGTGGTTGTTATGGTGTGATGTGAACTAAATTAATTCAGGCAAATTATCCCAATAATTATTTATTATTACAAGACTTCTAAAGAGTTCAATAAATTGTAAGATAATTCAACAATCTGAAAGACAGGGGACAAAATCACCACTTCTGCATAAGAAATAAACAATAGTGTTAGATATGAGAATTGTGAAAGAATCAGTCATTGATGGCCCTACAGTACTGTCAGTCAGAGTCCAGAGCCCAGAGTCGGGTCGGTCCCCTCCCGGCCGGGTTCTTGGTGTTCATCTGTCTTTCCCAAATGTTAGCACACACACACACACACACACACACACACACACACACACACACACACACACACACACCTTTCTGACCAACTCTGTTGCTAACTTTATTCATGGGGTCTTTCCGAACTTAGCTTCCTGTCCTAACTTTTAAGAGGAACCTCCCTGAGATGTACCCAAAAACGGGAAACAGATGGGTCGACCCTAAAGTCCTCGATTCAGCAACACAAACAATTCTCAGAACAAATTATGCAAGCATTGTTCCGCTCACTCCACGACCTGTACTCTGTGATATATTACATTTTAACTTGTATCTTGTAACCAGTTTGGTTTTAACCACTACAATAATCCTTCAGGTGAATTTATGCATTTATTTCTTATTTACTAAACTTCATTTATATACTTGATCAGACACATAATACTCTACTGAAGCAATTTCCATGATCATTCTTGTGTGTGTACAACACTTGCTTTTGATCTTTTATCCCTATGAGATGTGAGCATGTGTTTACTATATGTAACAGGCTCTGCAGCCTTTAATGAGTTCTGCTGGTTGTCCTGCTGCTGAGCGTGAGCTTTCAGTGACTGGTAACTTCAGATGGCAAAGCAGAGTGAATGTCAGAGACAACACAGTGGCAGAGAGACGAGCTGTCTGGAGCCTGTGGTTATTGGCCTTATTGATTGAGACAGATGCTTTGCTGAGCTGAGGGACACTGACAAATGGAAGCTGAAATCTACAGAGGACTCAGCAGCACGCAAGGTGGTTCACTTCTGTCTTATCATCAGTTCTGGTCCTGGGTGTCAAGTGTTCTCACCTTGCTGATGTCACTTTGCCTTGGACAGCTGGCATCAATTAAACATGGGACAACAGCACAATGGTTAATGAGCAAATGGTTGCAATACTTCTCTGTTATTCAAACTTATCACACAAATTCCAAAAGGTTCAAGAAGGACTTGGTTCAGCATTTATAATGACCAAGCTGTTTATACAGATTCTCACCACCTTGCCTTCCTACCATACTCAATTAAGAAAATGAACTATTTCAAAAATATCACAATCTCTGCAACTCTGACAGCCTGGTGGAAAGCAAACAAAACCACTAAATCATCATTAACACCGTGTAGATACACTCCAATTTGGCACAACCCTGATTTTCAACTTCATAATAATCCTGTCTACTTTCCAACATGGCAACACAAAGCAATCACTCACCTTCATCATCTATTTGAAAACAACCAGTTTATATCATTTAATACATTAGTCCGGAAGTACGATGTTGGGAGAGGAGAATTTCTCCAGTACCAACAGTTAACATCCATAATTAAATCAAAGATCAATATAATCAACAACCCTCTGCAACCTTCCATGCTAGCTGAAGAGATAATGAAATTTACAAACTCAAAGAAGCTAATATCTAAACTTTATAAACGGATGTCAAATACAGATAGAACAATAAAAATACCAATGACTAAATGGGAAACGGATTTAGATTTCTAGATTGAAGACATTTCACCAATTGATGAAGCCTCTTGGATGAGAGGTGAAATGTCTTCGATCTAGAAATCTAAGTCCAGTTGATTTTTTTCTAAGGTTTTTTCAACTTTTACAGACACTTGGAATTCGCTTCTAACTTCTTTTAACTTGAACCAGACACCTGAGGCTGAGACCACACACATTCCCACAAACTCCAGAAATATAACAAGTTGCTTGTTATTTCATTATTGTTACTGTTGTTGTTAGTCCTCATTGTCCATGCTGCTGTTTTGAGTATGTCACACCTATCAAACTAGATTAACTGAAAATATAACCTACTCCTTTTTTCTTTCTTTTCCTCCTCCCTCTCTTTCTAATCATTTACCAATCTGTTAATTTCATTTATTTTTGTTTTATGAATGTGTTTACATATACATTAGTATATATAGGTATGTGAATGCAAAAGTATATATTATATGATTGATATTGTTTTATTGCTTTTTTCTTCTTTTTATTTTATTACTACAATCATCAATTTTCTATCAAACTGTCTTTTCATTCCTTTACATTTATACCCCTTCATTTTCCTAATTTATTTGGTTTAATTCTATTTTCCCTTAAGTAATGAATATCACTCTGCATAGAGTTGGATATACACACACACACACTACACACTTTCACACACACAACTTAATACCCTCAATTAATAATCCGTTTGCCTCTTTTGTTAATGTCTGTTGTCTCATGAAATATGTTATGTGCTTTGGTCCTGTAAATGTGTTATTTTGTGTTGCAATAAAAAAAAAGATTCTGGCCACTTTTAACAATAATGTATTATTAGCTAACCTTTGAAAAAATAATGGTTTCCTTGTCTACTGTAGGAATATCAACCTATAATAACTGGATTGGTATGATGGGTAAAAAATACTGATGAAGGGAGTTCAACATCACCTGCATTAAAAAGCCATATACACTGTAAATTCAGTGCAGTGTCCATTTGTAGAAGATTCATTCTATCTACACAGCAGTAGTCACATGACACTCAACAACCTGCTGTGCTGTGTTGAGGTTTGACAACAAAGAGTTTTAATTCACATTTGTAAGGAAAAAATATGTCACTATGTGTAGTGGTGTTCTTCCCTTATGTGTTTGTTGTTGAACATCAATGGAGGTCTATGGCACAGGCCACTAAGATCATCGAAGACTGAAACAAAACATTGATGATTTTAGTCTCTGTATGTGGGGTGTTGAAAACTGTCTCCTTTCTCTCTCTTCGGGATGGTGGAGTGAGTGCCGAGGTACAGGCTGGCAAGGAGTGGCACAGCTGAAGGTTATCAGCCCCATCTGTTTGGCTAGTATTTAGCTGAAGCTTGGCTGTGTCACTAGTGATGTCCAAATGAAGCAACGAACCAGTATTGAACCACTTCAACTGTACTGAACATGGGTTCATTCATTCAAAGGTTTGTTTCAGTGACATCTAGTGGCAAAATAGGACACAGCAAAACAATGTCTTAATTATGTGATGGGTGTAACTAGGCTTTGTGTGAATGATGTAAATACATGTTTGTAAATATTGATTGGTCAGTTGGTTGAGTCTTTAAACATATGTAGTGTAGTAGGTGGTAGAAGGCGTGCTTGGGGAAACAGAAGATGTGCTAGAATGGTAGGGTGTACTTTTGTAACTAGGGCAGGGTGTGATTATGTACATGGGATGGAGATTCAAAGATTTTTATTGAGAAACAATATTTTCTCCACTGTTTTTTGAGTGACCTGGTGTCTTTTCTTGCTGACAACTTCTCCAGCTTTCATAAACACACGTTCACATGGCACTGATGAGGCTGGGGTACCTAGGTATTGCTTTGCTAGCGAAAACAAATGTGGGTAAACATTTTTGTGCTCGTTCCAATAGGTCGGGGGATCTTCACATTATCCCGAGGGAGGATCTGTCATGTATATAGTGCTTTTATGCGCCTACAAAACTGCTGAAGTCAGTATCAACTGTTTGAACCAGTCACTTCATTCACTCAGAGGACCGAAGTAGTTTCTGCTTAGGATGTCAGTGGTCACATGTATTTTTCCGCACCAAAGCAAGCACCGAAGCAGTGGTTCAAGGAAAATGTCTGGTCGAGTTTGAAGCTTGTGTTGGAGCATTGGTGTAAGACAGCCATCACTATGTGTCACCCTTGCCAGTTGCTCTTGCCGCGTTTAGACGGCCAATCTAGAAAGTACTAACCTCTGTTCTTCGTACCTGCCTGGTTTCTCCCCAACGACGCCTTCTCACTGTGTGAGTCTGATTTTCCTTTCAACATAAAGTGCTTTTGCTTTTCTTCTTATTAAAATAAAATATAAGTAGCCAGCCATGACCTAAGTAGTGTGTGCAAATTGCTGCTTGGTGTACCAGAACAAGGGGGAGAAGGTGCCAAAATACACAAGGACAAGCCACACAAAGGTGAAACCTTTCAAATATCATGGTTTACTTTTCAAGAGAAAAGACTTTAAGGGTGGTTACTAAGTGGTTGGTTTTGTATATGGGCATCCGATTTGTTTACCCATTTCTGTTAGTGTTGTGCACAGTTGTGTCCTGACTGTTCCTGTGAGATATATCCGAGACTGTCTTAGTCCTAAATAGACTAGTATTGCCTTTGTCTGTCATTATTTGCAAATTGTTTGGCGTTTATCAGTTTCCCGATTATTTGTGTCATTAGTATTGTCAAGTGGTTTGTTAAATTCCAAACGATGAAATCTTGTTGACCATTAACAGATGTTAATGGTCAACAAGCATTAACAGCAACAGTATGATTACAGTACTAATACTGCACTGAAATAGGATGAGCTTCAATCTTAAAAGCAGCTTGAAGATTTATGACTGCATGATAATCAGTTTCATAAAAGAAATGTAATGTTATAGCTACACTGTAATGTAAAAGCAGATTTTCTTGTATAAGTTCACATTATGAACAGATGAAAGGCAGACTAAGCACAAATAACTCAGAAGCACTAATGCATTAGGCTTCTTTGAAGCCATTTTCATTCATACATACATACATACATTTATGGGCTAGTATAAACAAAGCAATCCCTTTCAGTTTATCAGACAGCCAGTCACTCATGAATCTCTGTTTTTTATTTTGTTTTGCTTTTTTAATTGTAATTTCTACACCTAGTCACTTGTATTAGAAGGACGTGGGACCATGATTAGTGTAGAGTGTTCCCAGTACTGTAAAACAAACACACAAGGCCCCCCTGCAGCCAACTTCAAGTGGTGCCCTTTCTGGCAGCAGCACTGAACAGTTCATAGTTTAACATCTGAATCATCACTGTATTATTCAGGCCAAGCAGTGAATTTGTACTAATATTTTAACTAATAGGCTAGCTGGGCTACCCTTTATTTCAAATGCACAACTAAATGGAATTTAACAAACCACTTGACAATACTAATGACACAAATAAAGTTCCCGAGACCATTTTAAAGTATAACTGTACCTGTCCTATTCCTCCTCTTAATTCATTGCAACAAAGTGGATCTCATTGTTTTATTGTAAAACACCCACCTGCCAACTCAGTTACATTGTTGCCCAACTTTGGCAACAAGTAGTTTGCTGCTCTTCTCTTATGTCAACTACTCATACATAATAAACGATATTGTGCTCATGATACTGATCATGAAAATAAATTAACCAGCCTTGGTGCAGCTAATGAAAAGCCCTAGTGAAAGGGTGTTTGTACTGTAGCTACCTCTGTGCTGCAATGTTTGCATCCATAACCCTAACATTACACACCCACAACCGGACTGGATCCATTGCTTCTCCAAGACTTCTCTTTTGATCTGCTCACAGCTTGTATAATGAACAAGCTTTTTGTGAAGGCCAAATTTTGCTGCTGTTTTATTTTTCCTTAAACACAGTAATAAAGGTAAGATCAAATGAAATGCCACAGTTCACAGTGTGCTACAATTCATCAGTACAGCCTGAAGTGTTTTTAGGTTATCAGCACACTCCTCATTAGGAAAGGGGCTTTTCTTACTGGTTTGGAAATGAGAATACTTGTGCATACTTTGGCATAAGGATGGTGCAAAATCCTGCAGCCTATGTTTGTGCCTTCTGGCACAAACTAGCAGCATAACTAAGGGAAGGCTCTGGGTCACCTGATCCAGCCCCAACTATAAGCTTTATCAAAAAGGAAAGTCTTAAGTTTAATCTTAAAGGTAGAGAGGGTGTCTGCCTCCTGCACTGAGACGGGGAACTGGTTCCATAGGAGAGGAGCTTGATAGCTAAAGGCTCTGCCTCCCATTCTACTTCTGTGGACTCTAGGAACCACAAGTAGACCTGCATTCTGAGAGCGAAGTGCTCTGTTAGGATGATAAGGCTCTACGAGGTCTTTAAGATATGATGGAGCCTTGTCATTAAGGGCTTTGTATGTTAGGAGAAGGATTTTAAAATCTATTCTAGATTTTACAGGGAGCCAGTGGAGAGAAGCTAATATGGGAGAGATATGATCTCTCTTGCTAGTTCCTGTCAGTACTCTGGCTGCAGCATTTTGGATTCACTGGAGGCTTTTTAGGGAATTCTTGGGACATCCTGATAGTAAAGAGTTAAAGTAGTCCAGCCTGGAATTAACAAATGTCAGTGTGTAATTCAAGTGTCTACAGCTGTGTAAAATACAGACACTTTGAAGTGCACCTCTGCAATCAGTAGTCTTTCATCCTCATATAAAAGTTTTCTTTTGGTGCATGCGTAGTGCGTTTCAAGAATATGGGGTAGCTTCATAAGTGTGTGTGTGTGTGCATATCTGCCTGTAAAATATTAATATTCTGTTTCTGAAACACTGTTGGCAATTTCCCTGTTTTAGAGGGCAAGCTCAACATTTTCCATGCAAAGTTCTCTGGACAAGACCAAGGTTATTTGCATTTACTGTTGATGTGGCTCCATTTGTATAAAACACCACTTGCTGGCCTAGCACACAGCTGATGCTGTCAGTATTTATAGAAAAAAATCCTCCATAAAACCTGTACTTGCACTATCCCTTAAACCAAGATAATTATTTATTTATGTAATATTTATTCAAGCTTTAATTAGTTTTTTATATTACATCCAAGGCAAGAATAATGCAAAGGCTAACCTGGGCTGAAGCCCAGGGCCCAGAATTTGAGGTGTGGTCAAATACAATATTTAGAGTATAAGTGCTCCTTCCTATCAGCTATTTTCATTCATTCATTCATTTTCTACCGTTTGTTCCCTATCAGCTATTTTAATTTGTTTATTTTGCAGTCTGTCTTGACATTTCTTTGATTTGAATGGTTTATGGGTGGCCAGTGAGAGGTTTATATGTGTCAGAATTCAGCCCTCAATGTATGAACCGGTGATTCTGAAATGTAATTATAACAGGCAGGACTCAGAAGGCAGGTCTCAGGAGGCTTTATTAGGCTAAATAAAAAGTCTTAACACCGGTTGACTGGTAAGAAATTGTGAATGGCAGGAGCCCCTAAGGGGAAGGCTGAGGTAAACAGGGCTCCCTGAAGGTGGCAGGCAGAGAGGAGCTGAGGTGACACCGGGAAGATGAGGCAGGACAGGAGCCAGGCAGTGGTGAGGAGATGCACAGGTGAGTAGTGCTGGTGGAGAGGAGTTGTCGCAGCTGGAGACTAGGTAAGTTAAAGGTTCCAGGAGGAGAGATGAGCTGACAGTGTCACCGGTCGAACAGTAACACACAGCAGTCTAGGCTGTGACAGGAGACATGGCCAGTGTAGCTGGTGGCTCAGGAACTCACAGGTAAGGTGAAGGAGACAGGAGGTTTTTCAGAACAAATCTCAACAGACTGGAAACGAGGAAACTCTGCTGGCTGGTTATGTAGGAGCTGGTAAATGAGCTGATAAGCAGCAGCTGCTTCAGCCATGCCTAAACCACCATCTGCCTGGAAGGAAGACAGAGAGAGACTGTGAGCAGTGAGCAGGCCTAACACTCAGTCCCACCAATCATCAGTTATCTAAACATCATGATGGTGGACATCAGGCATTACAGCAGTGGAGCACAAAAAACAAACAAACAAACTTAAAGGCAAAAAGGGAAGGAGGAACACAACTGGGCTCCCTGAAGGTGGCAGGCAGAGAGGAGCTGAGGTGACACCGGGAAGATGAGGCAGGACAGGAGCCAGGCAGTGGTGAGGAAATTCCAAAGTTGAACAGATATTTTAAATTAGTCATAAGTTACAGGTTGAGGAGAAAGGTGGTGATAATGCAGAGATGAATGTGACTGAAGACGAGTATCTGCAGCTAGCTAAAGCCACAGCTAGTTCAGCTAGCACAGCAGATGAAGTGCACATGAACGCTAGCAGGATCACAGTAGACAACTGCTACAGGATGGATCTTGCTCGGTGGGGATCAGTGGATGAGGCTGGCAATGAATACTGGGGTTGTCTGGGGCTAGAGATATGCCAGAATAAGGATCCTGTTTGCCAAAGCCTCAGAAAGAATCTACAGAGGCAATTTTAAGCTTACTTTCAGCGAAGGCTCCTAAATGGTGAGTATATGTTGCAGGAATGGCTGCTCTATTCCCCACCTACTGGCTCTGTTCTGTGCATTGCTTGCCAACTTTTGGTGATGGACACAATCGTCTTTTGAAACCAGCTGCAGCAAATGGAACCAGGTCAAAGATCGATTAGCTCAGCACGAAAAAAAGAATAGTCACAGAAAGGCCATTATGTTTTACATTAAAATAGTACCAGATGATGGACAGAACATTTGAATCAGAATGTGCTTAAAGTTTTGAAAAGAGTAGTGGCAGCCTGTGACATTTTTGGCTGAATGCATACTGGCTTTCCAAGGCATAGGTGAAGTTTTTGGCAGACCTTGCAATGGTAACTACATGTGAATATTACATCACTGAGTTTGAAAAAAAAAACCTTGTAAAAGGTAAGGAGCTAAGTAGATTATTATTTATTGGCCTATGGTTGCAGCATGAATGGCTTTTTCTAGGTCGGCTAGAAATAGAAAAGGTCTCACCTTTTGTCAGGGCCGCCCGGCGGCCACTGCCTCTCTTCCGCCTTTCTCTCCTCTGTTCTCTCGACCTGAGGGATTCGCACCTCAGCTGTGTTGCAGTCGTAATTAGCGATTCGTTTGTCGGTGCACACAGCTGGGGTGCATCCCGCTGATTGACTTCCTCCTTATTTATACTCCTGGTAGACGCTCCACCGTCACTGGAGCATTGCCACAAGTACGTGAACTTAGCGTTTACCGCCTATATACGTGAATTTGGTTTCTACGCTGACAGTTTCTGTGCTGTAGATTTCATTATGTACGTCGGTTATATGTTTTGTTTGTTTTATGGAGACTTCCCCCGCTGACAGTTCCTGTGCGGTGGATCTCGTGGTATGTTTTGTATTAAGTGTAGCGAAGCGGCATTAGACTTTTTTTTTTTTTTTTTCCGCTGACAGTCCCTGGGCGGTTGTTTTTTCTTTTGTCGTTCGCCACTCTTTTTGTTTTTTTTTTTTGCCTATCTGTCCTTATCTTCCTGCCCTCTTGGTTTTATCCCGTCAGTCCCTGGACTCACCTGTTTGTTCCCATTTTTCTCCAGTCATTTCCACCCATCCCGGACTGCATAAGTAAACTTGGACTTTGTTATGCTCTGTTGTTACTTTGTGTTCTTTTACCGGTAAACCGTCATTTCCCCCCCTAGCACCTGGGTCTGCACTCTTGAGTCCAACCACAGTTCTCCCTCACCTTCCTGGTGAGGAGGGCTACCATAACAAGAAAGGGTGGTTTATATTCGGCTGAAGTCCTTTTTAGATGAACACAATGTTCTGGAGGTCTTCCAATCTGGTTTTAAAACTTTACATAGTACAGAGTCGGCCTTTTTAAAGGTTTTTAATGATATATTTTTGGCAACTGATGTGGATGATTATGTGATCCTTGTCCTGCTGGATCTGACTGCAGCCTTTGATACGGTTGATCACACTATTTTAATATCCCGGCTTAAGGATATGGTGGGCATTAGGGGCGTTTCCCTGGAATGGTTTAGGTCTTACTTATCTGGCAGGACCATGTGTGTTGGCATTGCTGATGTTGAATCTTTGTCATCCTCACTGTCTTTTGGGGTACCGCAGGGATCAATTTTGGGGCCCTTGCTGTTCTCACTATATCTACTCCCTCTTGGCTCCATCTTGAGAAAACATGGTACCCTTTTTCATTGCTATGCTGATGACATTCAGATTTATATGCCGCTAAAGATGAAGGATAACTTCTCAATTAAGCCATTATTGGCGTGTCTTGATGACGTCAGGGACTGGATGACCCTAGGTTTGTTAAAACTCAGGTTTGTTAAAACTCAATGAGACAAAGACTGAAGTAACAGTGTTTGGTCCAAATAAATCTGGTGACCTCCCTTCAGTTGATTTAGGTCACCTGGCACGGTATGAGAAACCGACGATTTTGAATTTGGGTGTAAAAATTGATTCTGGTCTGAAATTTGACCGCCAAATTAATGTGGTTGTGAAATCTAGTTTTTTCCACTTTAGGCAGATAGGGAAGGTAAAGCCTTTTCTTGCATGCCAGCATTTTGAGACAGTAATCCATGCATTTATTACATCACGTTTGGATTACTGTAACGCACTGTATGTTGGAGTCAGCCAGTCGTCACTTGCTCGTCTCCAAATGGCTCAGAATGCGGCTGCCCGTCTTTTGGTTGGGGTGCATAAAAGGGAGCACATAACCCCTATTTTGGCATCCCTTCACTGGCTCCTGTTGTCCTTTAGGATTCATTTTAAGATCCTTTTATTTGTTTTTAAGTCTTTAAATGGTCTTGCACCACTGCACCTTCTTGAACTTTTATTTCCTTATAGTCCCTCTCGGTGCCTCAGATCAGCTGACCAGCTCCTGCTGGGGGTACCAAGGGTTAGGCGTAAATTTAAAGGGGACAGAGCGTTTTCTGTTGTGGCTCCTAAGCTATGGAATGCGCTGCCTCTTTATATTAGGCAGGCCCCCTCGTTGGCCACTTTTAAAACTTACTTGAAGACCCATTTGTATGCCTTGGTGTTAGATACAGTGTGAGACTCTGTTCGGGTTCTGGTTTTGGATAGTACTTTGTGCTATTTTGATTTAGTTATTCAATTTTATTGTTGTTTTATTCTTTTTTTGTTAATGTAGTTGTTTATATGTTTACATGTTTTAAATGGAATCTTATGTTAAGCACTTTGTTTGGCTCTGGCTGTGTTAAAGTGCTCTATAAATAAAGTTGAGTTGAGTTGAATACTACTCGTATTGCAAGACCTCGCTTGTTTATCAGGTTAAAATCTACAAAAAAAAATGTGCTTGTCTTGCAAAACACTCGCAGACCAGGTTACTCACAGTCCAAGGTTTTACTGTACTATAAAGTAAAAATTACAGCTCTAATTCTGCTATAATCAATTCTTTATATCAAACAGAGCGTGACAGTGACTTCCTCCCTGTGGGAGTAAACACCGCATAACCTATGTAACTCACTATATGTTCTT
>NW_018127920.1:6609776-6614831 GCF_001952655.1 Monopterus albus | reverse complement strand
AGCGTTTTCCGTTGTGGCTCCTAGGCTATGGAATGCGCTGCCTCTCTATATTAGGCAGGCCCCCTCGTTGGCCACTTTTAAAACTTACTTGAAGACCCATTTGTATGCCTTGGCATTTGATATGGTGTGAGACTCTGTTCGGGTTCTGGTTTTGGATAGTACTTTGTGCTATTTTGATTTAGTTATTTTAATAGTTTTTATTCTTTTTTATTAATGTAGTTGTTTATATGTTTACATGTTTTAAATGGAATCTTCTGTTAAGCACTTTGTTTGGCTCTGGCTATGTTAAAGTGTTCTATAAATAAAATTGAGTTGAGTTTTACCTCTGTCCTCAGCCTTGCCAGCTCTTCAACTTATTTTCCTGCACCTGCCATATGACCTGTCATCTCACCTGCGCTGCCTAAGTTGTATGCCCATTTTGGCACAAAAACTCTATGCTCACCTGACTACCTTACCGTGATACCAAAAAAAAAAGTTTTAAAATGTGACATATACTGTATTTGCCAGATTCATTAAATTCCTCTTTGGTTTTTGAAGCCTCGTGGTTGAAACTCTCTGATATATCAACCTACCTTGTTGCTTTTGCTTCTGATTCAGTGTAATCTTATTAAAATGCCAGTGTTTCTGGCTATTGCACAGCGGTAACAGAAGCTGATTTGAAATAGCTTTACATCAGGAAGCCATATGTAAAAATGCTTTCCTTTATTTTAAAAGGCCCAAAGTACGTGACAAATGTTATGTTAATACCTTGTAAATATATGTGTGCGAGAATGCTATGCTGACAGTAACTTTGCGTTTTGGCTTGCCTTTATCACGTTATTTATGCGTTTTTGCAAAAGGTACCGATATCAACGCTGACAGTCTCTGTGCAGTTGATCTTTGGTTTTGTTTTGCTACTTTTTTTTCACTTGTCCGTCCTCATCCCCCTGCTCTCTTGGTTCCTGCCGTCTGTCAATCTACTCACTTGCTCGTCCTGGTCCTCTAAATCTCTCTCTACCCTGCCTGGACTGTATAAGTACTTGGACTATATTACGTTATTTGTTATTTTGTATTTTTCACCGTTACACCACCTGTTTTCACTAGCACCTGGGTCTGCACTCTTGAGTCCAACCACAGTTTTCCCTCACCATCTTGGTGAGGGGGACGCAACCATAACAATTACATACTAGCTTTCTTTATGAAGATTGATACAGTGTGTACACTCAAGATTAGCTCATGAAGCAGATATCAGTTATTCACATTTACATTTGAGTGCTGCAGAAGAGGTATAAATATTTTGTGCTACAATGGCTCTGTCTCTAATTCTCTTGATGTGGCATTTCTGTGGGGATCATATATATCCTTCTTTAGGTATGGCCCAAGCAATTACTTAAGCCCTGGGGCCCTTGTCATCTTTAATCCAGCCCTGATTACATCTGTCAATTTTAGAGAGCAACAAACTAATTCTACCTGGGGTTGAAATTGTTTTTTTTTTTTTCCCCCTGCATTAACCCTACTATCATAAATCAGTGGTCAAGAAATTTGTGTCAAAAAGAGAGGGGGAAATTAAAACCCTTTCTAACACCTAAGTGATCTTTGAAATATGGTTATAAAACATTTAGTCATAAAAACCTCAGAAAAGGGGATGTGGTAGCTGGGGTGGGGGTGTGAAATCTATCATCTAGCTGTGAAAGGGGGTGGGGCTTATGGTAATGACTCAATCGCTTTTGCTTTGCAACTTGAGTTTGATAGAAGCTGGAATTTTATTACTCTCTGGAACACATGCAATCTTAGTGTGTAAGCTCAGTCAGTACTAGAGCTCTGCACAGCCTTTTTAGCATGTGCTCCTGATCCTAGTGTGGAATAAAGTGAAACTGAGAAACATGAGCTTGGTAGTAAACTTATTGGCTCATCCTACCAGCACTGTGACTGGACACCACCATATCCACCACAGATATTAGATTAAACAGATATTTGGTGCACAGTTGCCTACTAGCTCAATTAACCTTTTTATTGCAGAAAGTTGATGTGGTGAAAGTTATAATTCTAACTTGAGGAGCTTGATGCTGCAGGTTATTACTGCATGTTATTAACTTTACTTGAATTCTTCACAAATAATCACTAAATTAGCAGATTTTTACATGGTTGGTCTGGTAACTGACTTATAAATGTGTACTAAAACAATTTTTCAACAAAATATGTAATACAATCTTTTATTACTGTAAAACAGTTACAATAATTATTCTAGCTGTGTTAGTAACCCCATGTTATAAAAAACTGGACTGTGTGCAGTAACTAACTAGATATCCTCTATTCTGCTTTGCATGAAGAAATGTAGTACAGTAAAACCTTGGATTGTGAGTAACCTGGTCTGAGAGTGTTTTGCAAGATGAACAAAATTTTTTTTGTAAATTTTAACTTGATAAACAAGCCAGGTCTTGCAATACAAGTAGTAGGCATGCTTTGTCTGCTGAGCATCACGATACAACTGAGCCGATGGTTCTCCTGCCTCACTTGTATAGTCAACATTTGTACTGCAACAATGGTCCTGAAGAAGAAAAAATAAAGGTTGAAAAGAAAGGCGGTAAGAAAAAGGAGGTGATTATGGTGGAAGTTAAAAAGGAAATCATCGAAAAGCATGAATGAGGTATGCGAGTGGCCGTCGTCACAGGATTTTATAAGGGAGATGTAAAATCCGCCAAATCCTTAAAAGGAGGCAAAAGCAAATGTCATTGGATAGGTTCCTTGTTAAAGTCACACAAAAAGAAAAAGATTTCAGTGAGCCAACAGATAGCAGATAGCTCTTCTCTCTGTCTCCCTCACGCCAGCCACGATTCTTTTCAAAGGTAAAGCGCTAGGTTAATTTGTTTTATTTTTACTTTATAGTGTATTTTGTATTACTGTAATCATTTTTGGAGTTTTCATTATTTCTTATGGGGAAATTCACTTTGATATATGAGTGCTTTGGATTACGAGCACATTGCCGGAACATCATTTCTCCTGTTTATACAGGTTAGTAGTGTGTAAAGCACCGAAACCACATTGATACGAGCTGTGTAACATTACTAGTGTTAGTAGTTTACACTAAGTCAGGTCCGATGAAGCCAAATGGTCTAGGTGTTATTTTGTATTGGGTTAGCTACAGCAGTGCCACGAGGTCTTGTAGCTGTGGTGCCACACCCCCACTCTCAACGTGTATGTTCTTTTATGTGTCCAAGATTGTAGGATCCTGAATAGTAATTAGGGATGGCTCGATACCAGTTTTTCCCATCCGGTACCGATACCACAAAATTTAGCATCTGCCGATACCGATTCCTGTCCGATACCAAGTAAATTGTTAATATATTTGTATAGATTTACTGCTTAACCAGGCTTTCTAAAAATCATGTATCAAAACTAAGAAAAAAATATTTTAATCCCCAAAAGGAAGCTCCTGCTCCATTCGTACAGGGACCGGACGGCCCTTAGCAAAGAATATGATTTCAGTTATTATTTTACAAGTCTAGTTGCTTGACCAGCTGGTAATGTATTAAAGTATACATTTATTGATCCAAAAGCTATGGTTGTTAATGAGGCAGCAGCCTACATGTTTAAGACCTTTTATTTACTAAGGCATTCAATTCTTCATGGAGTCTGATATTTATTGTTGTTGGCTCTTGTTCTAGTTTATTTTCTGTTTTAATGTTTATAATTAGCTTTTTTCTGTTTGTGTGAAGCGCTTTGGTCAACCAGATGTAAAGTGCTATATAAATAAATTTTAATTTGACTTTTATTACTGTGTAGTAGTGGTCCAATGTGTTTTTGTCCCTAGTGGGACAACCGACGTGACGTCTGTATTTGGGCAGCTCGTGGGGTGAGGTTTGCTTTGTTAAAATCACCTAAGACAATGAATATTTACTGAAATAAAAAGGTTACATGAGAAAGCCAGTTATATAATCTAAATAGATTTACATACATATGTACAAAAGGGAATTAGGATTGTAAATTGAATGAAATGGTACATAATGAACAGAGAGATGAGTGGATGTGTGAATGAGTGATTCAGTTAATGATTAGCATTAGTTATGGTTGAAGAAGGAGCTAAACTGGCTTAAATCACATTGAGATTTTGGATCTAATTTCTATGAGGTAAGTGACAATTTAGAGAAGAAAAGAGATGTCAACTTAACCAAGGGTTATTTATCTTTGTTGTGAGCCTTTTGTTATATATATATGGATGGATGGATAGATATTGATTCATTCAATTTGGAACAGCGCTACTATAGTAAGGTAACAATCGACTAACAACAGTGTAATCTACAGCTTAACTGCTCTCAAGGGATCACAGAACCGTTAACATTGTATTACCAAGCCGTTGGGGCCACAGTGATGAATTCCTTTTCATCAGCTCCTGCTGTTAACACTTTGGTCCCCTGATATCTTAAAAGGTACTAATAGAGAGCAGATGATGTACACCCGCATATAAAATGTCACTATTAAAAACACCCATAAAGAGAATGTTTCCCATGATCCCTTGCAGCTGACATCACTTCTTCATTTTTTTGTCTCTGAGCCTGGCAAACCTTTTATACTTTCCCCCCTCATACCTGAGTCAGGTGAAAAATGAAAAGCAATAGTGTGTTGCTCCTGGGATGGGAGAGAGGAAAGTGGAGCAGTGCCATGGAGCTCTCCACAAAGCCAGCTGATTGGTTATGCAAAGTTTTCTGGGAGGAGGTGAGGAGAATCTAAGGTAACTCTTCACTGCACACCACTGGCTAAGGAGACATGTTGTTTAGACAAACATGACTGCAGCCATTTAGATTCCACCAGAGGAGATATGTTTACATGCTTACAAGGGGGAATCTGACTTGTATTTTTTTTATATTTGTCATAAACTACATTTCTTATGTTTCTCGTTAGCCTTGCTGTAGCTCTGGGCAAGAAAAAAAACTAACAAATGTAAAACATGTTTTCCAAATCAATATTTATTTAATTTACAGTGAGACTGCTTGTGGCTTCCCACTCACACTATTCTCTACTTTCACACTGTCCAGTACTTGATCAGTCTAACTACACCCTGCCAGAAATTATATATAT
>NW_018127920.1:6604537-6608971 GCF_001952655.1 Monopterus albus | reverse complement strand
TATATATGTGTGTGTGTGTGTATGTATAGGTGCCCTTGTATTACTTAAATCATGAGGACAGAAACCTTTTAACACACTCACACTGTGGGGACTCGGCCATCCTTGTGGGGACCAGAAGATAGTCCCCACAAAGAAATTACTGAATTTTAGGGTGTCAACATGGTTTAGGGTTAGGATGAGGTTGGGTGTTAGGCAGGGTTAGGCAAGTAGTGGTTATGGTTAAGGTTAGGATAAGTCTACAGAAAATGAATGTAAGTCAATGTAAAGTCCCCACAAGGAATGAAAACACAGCGTGTGTGTGTGTTCCCATCTAGTGCCACTAACAGGTCAGAATTTTAATTTATCCTAAGAAATATCTCAGATTCTACTAGGTGGGCTTGAACAAAAAAACTGCCATTGATTTTTCTCAGACATCATCCCCTGACTCCTCATCTTGTAAAACCACAAGGCTGACATTTGTGGTTTTGTGTGAAAGGTCTTTACAACTATGTATGATTTTTCTAATTTTTTTACAGTTGAAGGTAAGGAACATCATGCTCAAGCAAAGGTAGAATATAAAAGGAAAAGCAGATCTGGGGTGTGTTTGACCAGATCCAGCTTCAGAGCACAAAGAAAACTGCAGGTCTGCACTCCTGAGTCTATGAAGTCTTTATGCCTTATTTTATGCACTTATCAGCACACGGGAATGGTTAGGTTTGGGTGTGAAAACCTGCAGTTTTCTTTGTGCATAAATTTTTGATACAAGCATTTATGTTTACCTCAGAAGGAATTAGTAATGTAGTTATGAAGTTCTTTGAAAGACTGGTGTTGGCCCACCTGAAGGACACCGTAAACCCCCCTGCTGGATGCCCTGCAGTTCGCCTACCGGGCAAACAGGTCAGTGGACGATGCAGTGAACGTGGCAATGCATTACATCCTGCAACACCTCGACTTCCCAGGGACCTATGCACAGCCCCTCTGACGGAGCAAGCCCCTATTCCATCTCCCTGTTCTAAAGATCAATTTAATATATGTGTGAAGTCCCCTCCTGCTTTACTAGTTTTCTGACAGACAGGAAGCAACAGGTGAGGCTGGGGAAAACCACATCCAGCACCCGCACAATAAGAACAGGTGCCCCCCAGGGATATGTGCCTTTCCCTCTGCTGTTTTCAATCCACACTGACTGCATCTGGAAGGATGTCAAGCTCCTAAAGTTTGCTGATGATACAACGGCCATTGGTCTCATCCGAGATGGCAACGAGTCAGCCTGCAGATGGGAGGTGGAGCAGCTGGTCCTGTGGTGTAGCTGCAACAACCTGGAGCTGAACAGTGGAGATGACAGTGGATTTCAGGAAGAAACACTCACCATACTCAGCAGCACTGTATCAGCAGTAAAGTCCTACAAGTTCCTGGGCTCCATTATCTCCCAGGACCTGAAGTGGACGTCTAACATCAGGACCATCATCAAGAAGGCACAGCAGAGGATGTACTTCCTGCACCAGCTCAGGAAGTTCGACCTGCCCCAGGAGCTGCTGATACAGTTCTACAGAGGAATCATCGAGTCTGTTCTCTGCATCTCCATCATGTCTGGTTTGGCTCAGCAACCAAACAGGACAAGTATAGGCTCCAGTGAATGGTCAGGACTGCAGAAAAGGTCACTGGTGCAAGCCTGCCCTCCATGGAGGACCTGTACACCTCATGGGTCAAAAGGAGGGCGGAGAGGATCACTGCACACCCCTCACACCCTGGACTCAATCTGTTCGAACTCCTCCCCTCTGGACAACGTTACAGGTCACTGTGCACTAAGACAACCAGGCACAAGGACAGTTTCTTCCCCTGGGCTGTCACTCTGATGAACACTTGACCCAAGACAATATGACTGGACAATAACCCTCAGTGCAACACCTGTAAATATACATTATACAAATTATACAGATCCGTACAGGTCTCTATTTTTAAGTGCTCTATTTTTATTCCTATTTATCTCATTTCACAATGAGTATTCCTTTGTCTGCATTGTTTACTGTCTGTTTATACTGCTTATTTTGAATTGTTTGCACCATTTGTTGCTTGTAAATACTGATTATTCTCTTATATTACACAGCCTTATATGGTTTGATGTTTACTTGCCCCTTGCATGGGGATATGTACATGCACAGTGAGTCGATGTACCAGAGTCGAATTTCTCGTGTGTCTGACACACCTGGCCAATAAAGCAGATTCTGAGACTCTAATGACCTTTGTGTGCCACATTTAAAAAAATCTAGCACCACCAAGTCAAAATATTCATTTTTCCAATACATTCATTTATGACCAAAACTAATTTGACATCAGCCTTAGCTGCACTTTGTGTATCATGCACATTAGCTAATGCTAAATCAGGTGGTGACAATGTTATACTAAATACTAGCATGCTAGCATTATCATTACGAGCATCTAAGTAGGCTGACATTTAGCTTAAAGGACCACTGTGCCTAAGTACAGCAGCATCAATTGTGTTAGTCTTGTCCTTACTATTAATACATTCCATAAAACATGCAAATCATCAGTGTTATTCTGTCTCAGCAGTTTCTGACTTCCCTAATCTGTCTGCCTGCTCTTTGTTCCAACCCCATTGATTCCCACTGAAGGCATAAAGCTTCATAAATATAGTTTAATTTCTAAAGGTCAGTAATGTCCTAAACAGCTGATGACTGTAGATTTTAGTAAACATTATGCAAACAGGAGGAAACACAGAATTTATTGGGGACTATTTTCAGCAAGGGATTAATCCACATTTGGTCTCTGGGTATTAGCAAAAGCAGATGTCAGGTTTGCTCGGCTGCACCTGCCTTTCACGTCTCCCTCTCTCACTTTCCACCCATGTCTCACTCCTTAGGACTTGCATTCCACGCAATCACTGATTTACACCAGCTGAGTCCACTTTATTCCCCACCGTATTTATATCCAGCTCACACGCCTCTCCCTTGCCAGTTTGTTCTGTTTTCAGGCAAACATTTACGCTACATCTTTTCCCAGTCATTGTTCTCTTAGTACACTTTGTCCGGTTTCTTTTGTGAGTTTGTGTCTCTGTTTTCACCTGGATTTATTATCTGCCATCCCTGAGTCTCTCGCTTGTCTCTTTAGTTCGGATGTTTGTTTTGTTCTACTTCGCCTCAAATGGACAGTTGAGGAACTGCAGGTTTTGGCACTTCCACATTAGCTTCATTTTCCAGCCTCAGATATTGCTGCTTGTACTACTTCCCATAAGTGCTAGATGCTGCAGTAGCTTCACATGGGACCAGGGCTTACGTCCTTCATTCAAGTACCAGAGTCACATTAGAAAGATCTGGTGTTGTTATATGTTGGTCTTAGCTTGTTAGCATGTTAGCCTGTGGTTATTGTTTACCCTCAAGGATTACCATAACTTTAGCAGTATGCGCTTCCTACAGACACTATTCAGTATTACACCCATACCATACACACAGTTTTTCATATAATCATTGGATTGTTTCAAACTTTATATGCTCTGTTATATTAAAAAATTAAATATGATAAGCTACTACTGCACCACATAAACTAAAAATGTGTTTGTGAACTGAAGCTTATTCATTTGAAAAAATTATACAAATAAAAATCTACAAAATCAGAAATCAATCAAAGATGTTGTAAAGGATCAGCTAAATAAAGCCTATACCAATGGGAGGATAAAAAAAACGCTTCACCTCCACTTGATACAAGTCAGTCAGTACACAGGTTGCCTGACCTGTAGTCCGTGCACTCCCACTGCCCCCGACACAGACTTCTATCTTTCTATATACCGCATCACCTAACCTTATAGAGATCATCTAAATATAATACACTACTGTTGGTTGTAACCCAAACCCTCTCCACCCAAATAGTATCAGACATTATTTGATTTCTTCCAGTTCTCGCTGTTCTTACAACATACTTCTTCTTTCGGCTGTTCCCATTAGAGGTCGCCTCAGCGAATCATCTGTTTCCACCTAATTCTATCCTCGGCATCCTCTACTCTCACCCCAGTTAACTTCATGTCCTCTTTTAGCACATCCATATATCTCCTCTTTGGCCTTCCTCTTGACCTCTTGCCTGGCAGCTCCATCTCCAACATCCTTCTACCAATATAACCACTATCCCTCCACTGCACATGTCCAAACCATCTCAATCTGGCCTCTCTGACCTTGTCCCCAAAACAGCCGACCTGAGCTGTCCCTCTGATGTGCTCATTCCTAATCCTGTCCATCCTGGTCACTCCTAAAGAGAACCTCAACATCCTCATCTCTGCTACCTCCATCTCTGCCTCTTGTCTTTTCCTCACTGCTACAGTCTCTAACCCATACAGCATAGCTGGTCTCACTACTGTCTTGTACACCTTTCCTTGGATTCTTGCTGACACTCTTCTGTCACACAACACTCCTGACACCTTTCTCCACCCACTCCAACCCGCCTGCACTC
>NW_018127920.1:6602996-6604178 GCF_001952655.1 Monopterus albus | reverse complement strand
CTCCATTAACATTCTCAGAGCAAAAATTGCATCAGTAGTGCTCTTTCTGGGCATTAAGCCATACTGGTGCTCACAGATATCCACTTCCTTTCTTAGCCTAGCTTCCACTGCTCTTTCCCATAGCTTCATTGTGTGGCTCATCAACTTTATACCTCTGTAGTTGCTACAACTCTGCACATCACCCTTGTTCTTAAAGATCGGCACAAGTACACTTCTCCTCCATTCCTCAGGCATCTTCTCACTCTCTAAAATCCTGATGAACAAACTAGATAGAAACTCCACTGCTGTCTCTCCTAGACACTTCCACACCTCTACAGGTATGTCATCTGGACCAACAGCCTTTCCACTCTTCATCCTTCTCAGAACCTTCCTCACCTCATCCTTTCTAATCTTTGCTACTTCCTGCTCTACAATATTCACCTCTTCCCCCCCTTCTTTCGCTCTCATTTTCCTCCATCAGTTCCTCAAAATACTCCTTCCATCTTTTCTGCACACTCTCCTCACTTGTTAGCATCTTTCCATCTCTGTCTTTAATCACCCTTATCTGTTGCACATCCTTCTCATCTCTATCTCTCTAATTTGTACAAGTCCTTCTCACCTTCCCTCGTGTCTAACCTGGCATACAACTCATCATATGCTTTCTGTTTGGCCATTGCCACCTCCCTTTTCACGCTATGCTGCAATTTCTTGTAATCCTGTCTACTGTCTTCAGTCCTTTCTATGTCCCACTTCTTTCTAGCTAGTCTCTTCCTCTGAATGCTGTCCTGTACTTCCTCGTTCCACCACCACGTTTCCTTATCTTGTTTCCTCCTTCCAGTTGACACACCTAGCACTTCCTTCCTGTCTCCCTGATCACTTCTGCTGTAGTTTCCCAGTCATCTGGAAGTTCTTCTTGACCACCCAAAGCCTTCCTCATCTTCTGTCTGAATTCCTCACAACATTCTTTCTTTTGAAACCTCCACCACTTGATCTATGCGCAGGTGAAATCCTTTTTAGATGACAATTTATTGGAGGCTTATCAGTCTGGTTTTAAACTCATGCATAGTACAGAGTCAGCCTTACTAAAGGTTGTTAATGATATTTATTTGGCCACTGATGCAGGGGAGTATGTGATTCTTGTCCTGTTGGACTTGACTGCTGCCTTTCACATGGTGGACCATGACATTTTGATATCTCGCCTTC
>NW_018127920.1:6600024-6602706 GCF_001952655.1 Monopterus albus | reverse complement strand
TGGATTACTGTAATGCACTGTACGCTGGAGTTGGTCAATCGGGGCTTGCCCGCCTCCAGAGGGGCGAGAATGCTGCCGCACAGTTATTGGTTGGGGGGCGTAAGAGTGACCACATAACGCCAGTACTGGCATCTCTTCACTGGCTTCCGGTGCGTTTTAGGGTTCGTTTTAAGATTCTTTTATTTGTTTATAAATCCTTAAATGGGCTGGCACCATCTTATCTAGTGGAACTTTTACGTCCGTATAACCCGTCGCGGTGCCTCAGATCAGCAGATCAGCTTCTTCTGGAGGCACCGAGGGTCAGGTGGAAAACTAGGGGGGATAGAGCCTTTGCTGTGGTAGGTCCAAACCTGTGGAATGCCTTGCTGCTTTATATTAGGCAGGCCCCCTCACTGTCTACTTTTAAGTCTTATTTTAAGACCTACTTGTATTCATTGGCATTTGACCAGTGATGAGACTGTCTGTAGTGTTAGTGTTTATATTATTGTTTATAGCTTTTTATGTGTTGTTTTTTTATATTTGTATGATATGTTAAGTGCTTTGGTCAGCTGTGCTGTGGTAAAGCGCTATATAAATAAAGTTGATTTGAGAGTCTTCTTTTCTGTCTTTCCTCTCCTCTTCTTCCTGACCACCAGAGTCATCCTACACACCATCATCCGATGCTGTCTGGCTACACTTTCCCCTACCACCACTTTGTAGTCACTAATCTCTCTCAGATTGCCTTGTCTACATAGAATATAGTCTACCTGTGTACCTCTACCTCCACTCTTATATGTAACTATGCTCCTCCCTCTTCTGGAAATAGGTGTTAACCATTTCCATCCTCTTAGCAAAGTCCACCACCATCTGTCCTTCTAGGTTCCTTTTCTTTACACCAAACCTGCCCATCACTTCCTCATCACCTTTGTTCCCCTCACTAACATAACCATTGAAGTCTGCCCCAATCACCACTCTCTCCCCTCTGGGAATACTCTCCATCACCTCATCTAACTCACTCCAGAATCTCTCCTTCTCTTCTAACTCACACCCTACTTGTGGAGCATAACAACTGACTACATTCAACGTTACCCCTTCAATTTCCATCTTCAAACTGATCACCCTGTCTGACACTCTTTTCACCTCTAAAACATTCCTCACCAGCTGCTCCTTCAGGATCACTCCTACCCCATTTCTCTTCCTATCCACACCGTAATAAAACAGTTTGTATCCCCCCTCCAATACTACGCACTTTGCTACCCTTCCACCTGATCTCCTGCACACATAGTATATCTACCTTCCTTCTCTCCATCATGTCCACCAGTTCTCTACCTTTCCCTGTCATTGTGCCAATGTTAAGAGTCCCTATTCTCAGACCTGTACTCCTACCTTTCCTCTTCCCTCTCTGTCTATGAATCCTTCTGCCTCCTCTCCTTCTTCGACCAACAGTAGTTCAATTTCCAACCAGCACCCTGTAGGTCAACAGCACTGGTGGCAGTTGTTGTTAACCCGGGCCTCAACCGATCTGGTATGGAATTTACACTGATGATTTGCATGTATAAATTTAGCATGTTTTTATGCCGGATGCCCTTACTGATGCAACACAACATTCGGTTGGCCAAAGCGGTTCACAAACACTCAAAATTGTAAATCAATAAAATACACAATATAAAGGTCACAAAGCAAAAGTATGAAAAAGTGAAAGTATCAAGCTCCACTAGATACCAAAGCCCTCAAAAACAGATTGGTCTTAAGCAATGATTTAAATGCTGGAAGATCACCTGCTGATTTGACACTCAATGGCAGGCTATTCCAAAGATTAGGATCTCAAACTGTGAATCCCTGATCATCCCAGCACTTAAATCTGACCATTGGAACTACTAAGAGAAGCTGGTTTGATGATCTAAGGCACATGTGTCAAACTCAAGGCCTGCGGGTGTTACGGCCAAGCCGTAGCTGAACAACGGCAGGATTCAAGAAGGTGCAGTACTCGTACACAGGTTAGAGATATATTTCTTTCCAAATAAACAAGAGAAAATAAAGGAGGCGGCCCGTGTGAGGTGCGGAGATTCTGCTGTGGGTCTCGGACAGCTGGGGCCATGGTAACAACTGGACCGCTGGGGTCGGAGGTGAAGTGGCGCACACACTGTACTGGAACAGAGAAGGAGAGCATGAGGGAGGACAATGGACAGATGAGAGAAAGATGAAAATGGTACAAGGACAGGTGACCTGCGTGAGAGAGTGCTGGCTTCAGGAAGAGAGATTTCCGCTGGCTGGAAAGGTTGTCCCAGGAGGCTGGGACTGGCGTGGGATAGTGAAGTCTCAGAGGCAGCAAAGCAGGTCGATGGCAGGTAACAGTTCAAACAAAATTCAGGAAGCACTCTTCAGGTAATCAGTTAAAACAAAAGGTAAAGCACTCCTCAGTTAACTGGTCCAGAGAAAACAAAACACGTGTTTCATTTTCTTACTCCTCAGTTCACACTCCTCAGTTCGACACAAAAAAGGTAAGCACCTCTCAGTTAATCACTCCACAAAAACGAAACACAGAACCATTACTCAGTTATGCAGTTCAGACATAGAAAAAGGTAAGCACCTCTCAGTTAATCACTCCAAAAAAAAACAAAAAAAAAAACAGAAGCACTCCTCGGGAGTACAGTTCGTAAAAATAAATGAAACACAAGGCAATTGTCACCAGATCGGTTCAGC
>NW_018127920.1:6587149-6600005 GCF_001952655.1 Monopterus albus | reverse complement strand
AGAATAGTTCGATGTTGGAAGACATGGAGATGGAGCACGTATCATACGCGAAACTACCGTCAGAATGAAAAGAGATCATCTGGCGATGAGGATACACCAACGCCATGCTTAAGTACTGCTCTGATGATTGAGAGCAGGTGCGCCTCGCCACCAAGAGTGTGCTCCTACGGGAGCGGGGGAGGAGTCGTTGGTGGCCCCGGTGCCTGCTGAGGTGGTGCTGGGAAAGGCTCGATCCCTGGATACAACAGCGGGCCACATCCGGCCCGTGAGATCATTATATATATCTTTTTTTTTTTTATGTCACGGCGATATGAAGTGTCGATAACACACAAACTACAAATCCCATAATGCAGCGCAATAGCTGCCTTACCGAACGATAGGCTACCTGCAATCATTCCCACATCAATTATGTCAGATCAATCAAGTGTCTGTTGATGTATACAACCCTAATTTCAAGTCAAAGCTAGCCCCTAACAATGGCCAAGAGGAAAGTTGATTCTGAAAACAGAGCCTTTCAAAACCGGTGGGAGGCTGAGTATATGTTTACTGACATTGCCGGTAAACCCGTGTGTCTTATTTGTGGAGCTAATGTGGCTGTAATTGAGGAATATAACCTAAGACGGCACTACGAGACAAAACATCAGGACAAGCTGAGAAACATGAATGCAGAGCAGAAGCTACAGAAGGTAGAGGAGTTGAAGAGGAATCTGACGTTTAGGAGACGTTTTCACCAAAGTGAAATCACACAGTGAAGTTGCTGTGAAAGCAAGTTTTATCGTGGCAGAGGAGAAAATGAGCCCGGACATTTACCGAGGGAGAGTTTCTGAAGAGCTGCATGATGAAAGTGTGCGATGTCTTGTGTCCAGTCAAAAAGCAGGTGTTAGCAGAAATACGGCTGCTGATTTTAAGTTTATTTATTTTGGAACAATATTGTATCTTGTCTGTTTCGATTCATATTTATGTTCAAAAAAATGTTTAGTTTTAGTCTGTTCAATAAATGTTTATCCTGTTCGGCCCGCGACCTAAAGTGTGCTTTGAATTTTGGCCCCCTGTGCGATTGAATTTGACACCCCTGATCTAAGGGATTTTGGAGGCCTGTGCCACTGTAATAATTCACTTAAATAAAGTGAAGCCTTATCAACAAAAATTAATAACTTAAAATCTGTTCTTATACAAACTGAAAGCTAATGTAATGAGGCCAGGATGGGTAATATGGTCATAATTTTGTGTTCTTGTCAAAAGACAAGCAGAAGCATTTTGAATCATCAGAAGATGAGAAAGAGATGCCTGGATGGCCCCCAAATACAATGCATTATAATGGTCGAGCCTTGAATTAATAAAAGCATGTACTGCAATTTCAAAATCATTAAAAAAAAGTAACAACTTCACTTTAGCTTATAACCTAAACCAAAATATCAGGAAAAAAGTAAGGCTATTCCTGCCATCAAATGTCCAGAGAAATGGGCAGGAGCCTTTAAATGATTATTTTCCAATCTATATACTTCAGAATCTCAGACAAGGTTTAACTACAACAAGCATTTTCACAATTTGCATTTGCCATCCCTGTATGATGTTGAACAAGAGAAATTAGAGGCCCCAATCACATTAGATGAGCTGCTAAAAGCAATTAAATCCACAAATGAGGGTTGTTCACCTGGCATGGATGGGATACCCGCAGAATTACATGCACTGATATGGGATATACTAGGCCAATGCTGGCTGGATTCCATAAACTTTGCTATAGAAAATAGGTTTTGCTTCAGGGATTTGAACACCCCACTTACCATGGTTATAGCCAAACCAGGGAAGGACCCAATGGAATGCCCCAATAACTGCACCATTTTCTCTCATTAATGTAGATTTAAAAGTATATACAAAGGTCCTGGCCATGAGGATAGAAATGGTAATGGACAAACTCATTAACCTGAACCAAACAGGATTCTTGAAGAAGCAACGAGCTTCAGACAATATATGGAGAGTGCTGCACATACTTGCAGAACTGAAGAAAATTTCTCCAAACAGTGGCCTATTTCTGCATGTGGAGAAAGCCTTTGACAGGCTAGAGTGGGATTACCTATGGCAGATGCTTTCGGAATTTATTTTTGGCCATAAATTTATACAGATTGTGCAAGCCCTGTACTGTAATTCATTGCCCCAAATAAGTATCGAAGATACTCTTTCAGAAGCTTTCAGAATATTTAGGGGCTCACATAAAGGGTGTCCACTCTTGCTGTTACTGTTTAATTGGTCAGTGGAACCACTTGCTCAGCTAATTCAGAACAACCCAGTAATAACCCCTATCAAACTGGGACACACCACACCTTCGATGTCAATGTATGCAGGGCTGGGAAAGAGCAACCACTGTCAGACACACGACTCATACAGGGAGGACCGTAGAGAGCAGAACCGACAGCAGCAGGCCTACAGCTGAGGGCAGATGAGGAGCAGCAGGAAGTGAGCCGGGGTTACAGATGAGATGGTAGAGAGCAGGGCCGGTGGTGACTAGCGCTGAGCAGGATAAGCAGCAGGAGCAGAATTGGTGTCGTTTGGTTCAGACAGAGGAACAGGTGGAGAGCTGGACTGGTGGTGATGGACGCTGAGCGGACAAGCAGCAGAAACAGAGGAGTAGAGGTAAAACCAGGCTGGCAGTGTAGAAGTAGAGTTGGCAGAGCAGGAGTAGAGCTGGGGCGAATCCATAGCAGCATTCCAGAAAATCTTACCAGCTGGAGATCAGAGGGAAGAAATACAGAGGGAAGAAACGGCAGGTCAACGGGCACAAATGGCTCTGGAATACAGAAAGACCTGGAGAAAGTTAGGTCAGGCAGGTCAGAAAATTACTTCTTTGAAGGAGAGATTTGACCAAATGTTTATACTGCAGAGCTGCGGAACAGACTGGCAGGGATTAGGCAGCAGAGCCTAGGCTTAAATACCCAGTGGCTAGATAGCTGATATGTAACAGCTGCGTCAATTAACCGTTAGGCTGTGAATGCAGGAACTGGCCCTGCATAGTCAGCTCGACAACAACCATAAGGAGAAGAGAGATAGAGATCTGTATGAGACCTGACAAGTGTAATGAAGGCTTGACATTTTCTTAACTTTGTAGCATAATTCATTTACAGTTAAAGGAAGTCATTGTTCATGAATTCACTTGTCTTCTCATCCTACTGTAGCTACTGTGAAAACTCTTTCAGGGCATTGCATCACTGTGAGCAGATCTAATTTACTCAAGAAGAAAAATGTCAGTCACAACTATATTCATGTCACTGCGATGAGACCCCAAACTTATTTAACACTCCTCTGGCTAGAAATAACTTGTTGATTCATTGACGCTGTCTCCTGATGAAACAGAGAATGTACCATGATTCTCATGTACTTTCCACCCTCCAGAACCTGCAGCAATTATCTCCAGTGCACATGTAGGTGGAAAGTGACATGGATACATCTAACTTGGCACCAAGCTATTTTTTCCAGAAAGCTCATATGGTGTAAGGTGACTCCAAGGTTCCTTTGTGGCTTGTTATTCCCTAGACCACCTGTGTAATAAGGCTGCCACTTCTGATTAGCAAACACAGCGATCACAGAGCCTGGGGGTCAGGCAGATGCAGCCCTGCAGGGGTAAACTATCCAATCAGGTCTGTACCTCTGGGCATCTGGGGATGTGTGGGCTCTTACACAGATATAGGAAGTAAATTCCACAATTAGATTTCAGACCCGTTTACAATTAAGTTTTCAAAGTTTCTGCTAAACCTGAGAATGGTGGTGTTACATTGATCCTAAGGTCTTTAGCTCTTCCTCTGTGTTCACAGTGTGGGTAGAGAGGCTGATGGATTGCTTTCTTCTGGCACATGGTGGGTGGTGTGGCAGGATCTGATTGCAGCTGTATGGTAGTGTTCAGCTAGAAAATTTTCACAGCTTTCTACATACCCAAGATTTTTAGGTGGGAATTTATTTATTTATATATTTTTTCATTGCCCCAGAAAACTTGCATGCCCTTCCAATTCCATAATTTATTTACATGCTGTACTAATAGGCTGAATTACCTCTATTTGCTACACATTAAGCTGGATATGTAATGAAAAGTTGTTCAGTCCTGTAATTTGTCATTGTGAAAGTAAAACCCACTCTTTAGTGGACCGCGACCGCGGACTGCTACAGTGCCACTACTTACAAATTCTCCAATTCTGATGAATTAATAGTATTAGTTTACCATGGGGGAGGCGCTAGTGCAGTGGGTAGACCAGTTATCTCCCAACCGGAAGGTTGAACATTCGAATCTCAGTGCCTGCAGTCCACATGTCGAAGTGTCCTTGGGCAAAACACTGAACCCCCCCATTCCCCCCGATGGATAGAGCCATTGGTTGAGTTGGCGCCGCAGATGGCTGCCATCGGTTCTGTACCAGAAACAAATTCCTTGTGTGTAACATATAGTACTTGGCCAATACAGGTGATTATCCCGAAGCTGTTCACAAATCACATACAGTACTTCTCATTGTAGTACTGTTTACTCAAAGTAAACCCCTATAGGGTAACATGTACATTAGTGGTAAAGAATGCCAACATTCGATTTCTTCTTTCCCATCATGCCTGAAATCTGATATGCATATAATAGATTTTGATTTCAGCCATTTTCAGTCTTAGGTTTTCATGTGACTGTTTCACTGACAGTGCCACAATGACATTTGATATATGAAAATTACAACCCTCCATTTGTCAGTGACAACACAGAATGATAGTGATTCATACGTGTCAGAAATATCAATTTACTAATTACTGGAGTGAAGTGTATTGCAATCTGAGCAAACAGATTAATAAACTGAGCAAATGGGTCAATAAAACTTTTGCATATTTAAGGGATGCTTAGTGAAGAAGGAACGTTAAGACCATATATAGACCCCTGACCTTCACATTGAAAGCGACAAGGTGTGAGAGTTTAAGTCACGCCATTTATACCCACAAAATAAAAGCATGAATTAAAAATGAAACACTGTAAACACATCCTCCTCCCATAAGAGAGTGCCATAGATAGACACTGTTTATTGATATTAAGATTATTGATGCAGAATTTAAATGTGTGGGTAATTGTTTTCACTAGTTTTTGTATCAGTAATACATCTACAAATAAACACACACGCTTGTCTTTATATCTATGGAAGGGCACTCTTTCAAATAATGCATTCCTTAGCACTTTACCCTAGAGTTAACCATCACAACAAAATGTCTAAGTCCAACACTAACCTAGAACCAGAGATAAATTCCAATTCCCCTAATTGCATCAACATTTTCCTCACTTGCATCTTTTCCTTGTGTCTTAGTCCCACCCACCTGAGGGACATGAGACATCCTTTCCTTTGATTCTTTATCTGAACCATTCAGTCACCAACTGATTTTTTTGATAAAGGGATGTGTTGAGCCACAAAAGACTTCCATGAAGGATGCACTGATATATCCTCACTCATGCTACTCCAGCAGCCTCCTCGTTCCTCAGAGGAGGAATAAAACTTTTGGGACACTTGACCAGAATAACTTTTGGGTCGAGCAAGGATTGACAGAGGAAAAATCATATAAGGCAGTTGGGATTTACCACAAGTCTTAACCTTCAACTGGCCCTTTGACGTGAGAAAAATTATATACACACACACACACACACACACACACACACACACATGTTTGCTTTCATTCATCATGAGGCCTTATATTCTTTTCCTGGAGACTTACCCTAAAATAAACCATAACCATTACTTGCTTAACCCTACCTAAATATCTAACCATAACCTAATTTTTACCTAATTTAACCCTAATGACTTATTCCAAACGTTAAACCAAGTTATCAACCTTTGATTTACATAGTAGTGATCAACTTCTGGTCCCCGCAAGGAAAGCAAAGTCCCCAGGATGTGTGTACACAGCATTAGAATCTGAAGACAGTTGTTGGTGTGTTTGTTTAAAGAGCTCAATGGTTACAAAGATGAATTATCATCTTAGACGTGACCTAAAGCTCAAAAAATGAGGTGAATGTATGTTCTAGTACAGGGGTGCCCAATATGTTGATCGCGATCGACCGGTCAATCGCAAAGGTAGTGTTGGTAGATCGCGTGTTATTCAAAAATAAATTAGATGTATCCAGCGTAAAACACGTGCCAAATGTTAACATGCGAATGGTCAGTGTGACGATTTGCTACGGCGACCCCTAACGGGAAAAGCAGAAAGTGCCAATCATTCATATATAGCCTATCATCCATCCTCCCTATGGCATTTGCTACTTGATTGACATGCAGGGCAGCCAGTCTGAGATCTTGTCTTTTCTGACACACGAGTCACCAAGCATGCACAGTCAACAGCACGAGCTACTGCAAAACTCCAGTGAGTGAACTACCTTGTCAGCCTTCGAATTAATTTTTTCTAAAGAAAGGGTATAAAATGAGTGGGGGAGCCGAATCAAGTAAGAAACCGAACATGTACCGAAAAAAATTTCACTTTCGCCATGTTATATTCGAAATGCGTTTGCTTGATCTACCAATCTACCATCACTATTCCGAAGAAGGGAAATGTGGAGCGGCACTTTCAGACTGTTCATAAAAACTACAACACTCATTCATACACATAAATTGTGTGCGCGCGCGTGTAATATTTTTAGTGTAGGTCAATCATTTTGACTTGGTCATTTGAAAAGTGGCTCACAAGGCGAAAAAGTGTGGGCACCCCTGTTCTAGTATTTCTATGCAGAAGCAACTCGCAAACATACATGTCTCGCAAACTCTGGCTTGCGCGACTTTTTTCTACCAAAATTAAGGATTTCCTTGAATGGGCATAAATCCAGGCCATTGCGTGTTCATGTGAGCTTGCCTGACATCCACCTACATTGGCAAAATGTTATTTTGCCATGTTTGTTATGCAAGACATCCACGGTGCCAGGGAATCATTGAGCCTGTTCTCTGTACTTCCATCTGTGTCTGGTTTGGCTCAGCAACCAAACAGGACAGGAACAGACTCCAGCGGACAGTCAGAACTGCAGAGAAAATCATCGGTGCCAGGCTGCCCTCCATGGAGGACTTGCACACCTTACGGGTCAAAAGGAGGGCAGAGAGGATTTCTGCAGACCCCTTCTCAACTACCCCCTACACATCTCTTTTCATCAGTACATATACTGTTGTTTATCTATGGAGGAGAAACTCAAATTAATTAATGCTTTTGCAGTTCATCGAGCAGTCCACTTTTGACCTAATACCGGCAGCAACTGTCCTCTTGTTTTCAGGAAGAGGCTCTTTGGATTCATCATTCTGAAAAATTACAGACTATTTGGAGTTATGAGTGCTGCCAAGCTAATCTACAGGTACCCAAGATTAAACATTAAATGGCTGGAAACAAGCAAAATGAGCAGCCACTGAGACTTTAAGGTACCAGGAATACTGTAGCCCCAATAAAGACTGATCTACAGTTTTTTTTCTCACTTTAACTTTGATTGTTGCTCATTTATTTATTTGTCATTTCCAAATACTTCAGACTAGTATTAGACTGGATTTTGGCCACAGTCAAGTAAAAAGATTAACAAATCACTGGACCTGAGCAGGCAACCAGAATCAAGGCTTGTGATATGGACATAACCCATGTGGATTCACTGTAGTGCAATTTTGTGTAATGGTATGCAAGTATAACCACAAATGCTACCCATCTAGACAAATTTGTCAACTTTTTTTTGTGTTGACTTTTACACAGTGGTTGCAGCCATCTTGTGAAGATTAATGTTAAAAGAGGTTTATTTCTGAGGTCACTGAAATGTAGAAAACTGAAAAGCTTTGGAAACATGCAGTCAACTCCCTTTCCATTTTACACTTGCCAGGCATACCTTGTTTGTGAAATCTGGCTGGCTGCTGTGGTCAGTGAGCATAATTCACTTTGGCAGAGTTCCCCTGATCTCTCTGTAGCTTGTTGATAGTGATGCTCAATATGAGTGTGTGGTTAATGCTACTAAAACTTCACATCACACAATGTTCCCCTTGTCTCCTGGCCAATATCTAAGTCAAAATGAAGTAGAAACTTTTATTTGATCCCTCCTTGGGCATGATGGAGGTTCTGTGTGCTTAGAGGCCAAGATAGCAATCAGCTGGCTCTAAAAGGTCCCCACTGGAATCTGCCATAATCTCTAAGGAGGACTCCTATCAACCATAAAAATCTTAATGGCTTATAAAAATCATCTGTGTCACCTTGAGGGAGACTATCACTGTCAGCAGGATGTGCTGATGTTTGTTCTGCCCAGATCCCCTGCTAAAAAAAAAAAAACCCAGCTGCAGATTTTGCTGGTGTTCATCAGTAAGAGCAACTGCTATCATCAGACATTCAGGGCACTAAAGATGTCCTAATAAAGCTGGGTTTTATAAAGCTTTGCACTAAAGGGCAGCGTGCCTCTGAGAGGAGAAGTAGGGCATCCTGGACGCAAACAAAGCTTTAATTGAAAAGACTTGTGTACATGCCACACAGCCTAAGCCAAGATAAGAATCTCAGCCTTTGGGCCTTTTCTATCAAGGCCTGCAGGGGTAGTGAGAGGGAGTTTCTATGCATAGCATACAAAGGTGGCAAAAGGGCTTACAAAATGTTGTATTGTTATGAAGGATGCCTTGAAGTTATACTCAACTACCATTTAGCATATTTATAATACTAAACATGTCGGAGTAGGAAAAGGGTCCTGGCCCAAAATGGTTAAAGTAAAAAAAACTTTGTCTTCCTTTGAAAGAAGAGTAAAATAATTCTATCATTGTTTTTAACTTATTGGTTCATGTTTAGGAGAGCTGCAGATGTGTCCTGATGTGTCTGGAGCTGCTGGAGATTTAGTTCAGGCAGACATACTTTATAGAAGGAAAAATATTTAGGGAAAGCTTGACAAAAGCTTTTTGGACTGACCTCATGCAGCATACAGAGAAGAACACAATGCAGCCACTGCACAAAGTGATGTCTACACAACTGTTTTTTTTTTTTTTTTTTTAACAAGCAAAAGTATCTGTACAATAGAAATGACTTAAATTTGTCACAACCAGTATTGTTTTTGGCATAATGGTATGATGCATATAGACGAGTATCGCTCAGTGGCCCTTGGCCAGAGACCTCGGCCAAAGCCATTGGTGTATCACAGCTGCCACTCCAGTGTTAGTGGCCAATAGAGATGCAGTATTACACCCCCCACCACCTATGTATGGTCATCGAACAAGCAACAAAAAGAGTCTGACCTGCAAAAGTATTTGATTCTGCATGTTTTTTTTTTGTTTTTTTTGTCATTGTAACATTATGACACGTACAACGAAACTTTGTTTTGGGCCACTGCGTGCATACACGCCGCCATCACGGGCAACTTGTTCTCCCTGTCCCTCCGTGGGTTCTCTCTGGGTACTCTGGCTTCCTCCCACAGTCCAGACATGCAGGTTGATTGGTGACTCTAAATTGCCTGTAGGAGTGAGTGTGGGTGTGTGTGGTTGTTTATCTACATATCTATATATGACAGTACCTTAAGCACTACCTGACATGTTTGAGCCAGAACATGAAAGTGGACAGCACAACAAACCATGATGGCATTAATTAATTTTAATGTCTCCTCCATAGATCGGTAAACAACGGTATATGTAATAATGAAGAAAGATGTGTAACACTCTAAACAAAGTGGGTAATTGAGAAAGCCCATATTTTAATAATACAGACATAGTAACTTCTCCAGCCTTACAACAATTCTCTCTAACTTTACAGAAATGGCGCATTAACAGACATGCAATGTGTTTTTTTAAACTTACGTTAAGTCCCACCAAGTAGAGAAAACATCACTCCCTTTCAAGTAGCTCCAAGGTCGGTAAATCCAACCAGTGGTCGCTGCGTCTTCCCTCACACAACCACATAAAGCACAAAGCAGTGAAATTAATTCCAACAGGTAGCATAGCTCCGACAATAACATTGTGGGTCGTTAATCCTCTTGTTAACCAGCAACACATCACATGCAGCAGACACACTGGCCTCAAGCAGTCAAAACAAAGAGGTACTGTGCTCCAGGGGAATCCAGCATTGATGAGCTGATCATTCACTGCCTCAGGGGCTTCACTGGCTGGCTGCTTGTAAGTTAGACCAAGTCAAACAACAAGGAAATGTGCCATAGGCTCTTTAAGGGATGTATGAGGTCAAGTCAAATCAAGATTTTTATTTGCCATTTATGCATAAACACACAGTCTAGGCATAGAGGAATTCTTGTGCAGCTCTCCTTTGGAACCAGGTAAGGAGTCAGAAGCCAGAAAGAACACTTAGTCTTAAAATAAAAAAGTTTCATAAAGGCAACAAAGCATTAAAACTTGCTTGTTTTAATACAACAGTTTTATAACTGCTTGTTAGGTTCTGATAGTGGAAACACAGCACAGGGTGTTTCCTTGATGTGTTTTAATAGTTTTTGAACAACAGTGGAGGTCAATGAATAAGCTAAATCAGGACTGACAGACAATAATCATGACTAGAGGCAAATCACTGTTGGTTTTAGTCTCTGTATGGGGAGTGTTTCAAATACTGTTAACATAGTGTGTAGTGATGGTCCTCTGACACCGGAGGTTCCGACACATGCGTGGTAGCTCATAAAGCAATTGTATCGAACCACTGTGCCAAGGCATGTTTAGGTCACGTGACTAGTGACTATATATATATATAAATTCCCCACTCGCCCCCCACTTTGGGGCGGTCTTGTATTCCTCACTCGGGTTCTCTACCAGAGGTGCTCCATGGTTTTGAGAACCTTTCTGTCTGAGGTGAGAGCATTTAAAAATTTCATATATTCAGTACAGCTGTATCTTTTGATGACCCTAATTTTTATTTTTATTAATTACCTTTCTTTTTTTCCAGAGAATGTGAATGCCAAATCTGTGCAACCACCACCTCCTGGCAGCTCCTGACTCCTCTGGAGATTTCCTAAATACCAGATAGGAGTAATTTCCTAAGTTAGGAAAATAAATAAATGCTTTTTATGGTCCTAAAAATAGGACCATATGAATCACTCAGAATGTTTGGCTAGATTTCCTACTTTATGACACTTGATAAATATAGGCACAACTGTGTGTAGGTTTGTTGTTATGGATGTGTGTCTGTCTGTGGTTGACACAGAGCACATGGAGAAAGAGAATGAGACAGAGAAGCTGTTAGTTTCATAAAAGAAGCCTTATTACATCCAGAGGGAAATTAGCGAGCTCTTTGATGGATGGCATGCTCTGCCGTGTTCGTGAGTTATTGTGCAGCCAAAGCATAAAGCAGTCAGTCTCAGCAGGGCTCGTGCGCCTTGGTATCAATCACACAGCCATATGAACACAATCAGAAATCCGTCACGCAGATGTTGTGGTTAACCTTCAGGATTAATGGCATATCTCCCTGGTCATATTCAAAAGGTTACAAGCTCTGGTCATAAATCGACATCCACAATTACGATACTTGTAAAAATCAAATATATCACCTATGTGAAAAGCTCATTCAGTGGTTGCAGTGATAGGATGTTGCCAAATAAATGTTAATAACATTTATGGTTATGAAACAGCCTGCAGGGCTATGGTATCATGTCTGCTCCTGTCACTGTAGATGATGAGATATAGCATCTGTCCATTCCAGAAATACAATATTGAGGAGGATGAACCCAAATAAGACCCACTTGATTCATTCATTTTACACTGCACATTACAGCATCACATGAGGGCAACTTCTATCAAAAGGCCATGAATTATGAATGGTGGTGTATGCGTCTTCTTTCCCCAATCAACGTTCTGATTCTGAGAAAGTCAGGAAAAATCCAATTTGCTATTTTGCATTATTAAGGAGCCAGCATGTACAGACTGTTTTGGAAGTCCAATTCAAACCCTGGAATTATTTGTATGGAGTTGATGTTTTGATAATGTATAACATTCTGAAAATAAAAAATAAATCTCTCCATAGCTGTCACACTATCCAAAATCTGCTGAAGAAAAAGGGTGCTTGAAAGTCCCCCCCAAGAAAAAGAGTATGCTTTTTGAAGTATGGCTGTCGAGTGTTTCCAGAATCAAAATATTTAAATAATAATAAAGCTAAATATTTTTCTATTTAGTATAAAGCTGACTTTTTAATACTGGCCTATTGGCAGTAATTAAAGATGCAAAAACTTTGTTTTGTAGGAGGTAGTGAAGCTGACCTTACCAGTACCAATCTTACATTTTTCAGGTAGGTGTGATTTGTTACAATTATGTCCCAGTGATAGTCACAGAGCATAGTCACAGAGCATAGTAATGTGCAATGCAGAGAGTATGTTCTATACAATCTGTGGATAAAAATCTAATTTGTAAACTGATTAGAGGGCCCTTTAAAATAAAGGAAAGCATTTTTACATATGGCTTCCTGATGTAAAGCTATTTCAAATCAGCTTCTGTTACCGCTGTGCAATAGCCAGAAACACTGGCATTTTAATAAGATTACACTGAATCAGAAGCAAAAGCAACAAGGTAGGTTGATATATCAGAGAGTTTCAACCACGAGGCTTCAAAAACCAAAGAGGAATTTAATGAATCTGGCAAATACAGTATATGTCACATTTTAAAACTTTTTTTTTTGGTATCACGGTAAGGTAGTCAGGTGAGCATAGAGTTTTTGTGCCAAAATGGGCATACAACTTAGGCAGCGCAGGTGAGATGACAGGTCATATGGCAGGTGCAGGAAAATAAGTTGAAGAGCTGGCAAGGCTGAGGACAGAGGTAAAACTCAACTCAATTTTATTTATAGAACACTTTAACATAGCCAGAGCCAAACAAAGTGCTTAACAGAAGATTCCATTTAAAACATGTAAACATATAAACAACTACATTAATAAAAAAGAATAAAAACTATTAAA
>NW_018127920.1:6580289-6586713 GCF_001952655.1 Monopterus albus | reverse complement strand
GGGAGCCAGTGAAGGGATGCCAAAATAGGGGTTATGTATGCTCACTTTTGCGCACTCCAACCAAAAGACGGACAGCCGCATTCTGAACCATTTGGAGACAAGCAAGTGACGACTGGCTGACTCCAACATACAGTGCGTTACAGTAATCCAAACGTGATGTAATAAATGCATGGATTACTGTCTCAAAATACTGGCGTGCAAGAAAAGGCTTTACCTTCGCTATCTGCCTAAGGTGGAAAAAACTAGATTTCACAACTGCATTAATTTGGCCGTCAAATTTCAGACCAGAATCAATTTTTACACCCAAATTCAAAATCATCAGTTTCTCATACCGCGCCAGGTGACCTAAATCAACTGAAGGGAGGTCACCAGATTTATTTGGACCAAACACTGTTAGTTCAGTCTTTGTCTCATTGAGTTTTAACAAACTTAGGGTCCTCCAGTCCCTGACGTCATCAAGACACACCAATAATGGCTTAATTGAGAAGTTATCCTTCATCTTTAGCACATATAAATCTGAATATCATCAGCATAGGAATGAAAAAGGGCACCATGCTTTCTCAAAATGGAACCAAGAGGGAGTAGATATAGTGAGAACAGCAAGGGCCCCAAAATTGATCCATAAAGCCACAGAACCCACTATAGAGCAACAGGAGGAGTGGAACCAGGAACTAAGCTCCTCAACATTGCTCTTGCTCCTTCAACATTTGGAGCAGCAAGCTATTCAAAGGCAGCAGAAAACTGACCCACAGTGGAAGAATTAAATATCCGGCCATGTCGAGTAGGGGCATGCAACTTACCCTCTACAAAAAGCAGGCCGGCCTGAAATACAATAGGCATATGGTCAGAGAAGACATTTATACAATATCAAAGTCTGACACAGGGACACCATAGGAAATAACAAGAGACAGAGGATGCTCTCTACTGTTGCTTTGTAGAAGTTTGCAAGCAGCTGAGAGGAGAGACCAGCACATTTCAGCTTCCTGAGGAAGAAGAGCCTTTGCTGGGCTGTTTTCAGAGACCAGGTCAGGTCAGATGTGATGTGGATGCCCAGGAACTTGATGTTATCCACTTGCTCCATCACCTCCCCGTGTATGAGAAGAGGAGCGTATTTTGTCTTCCTGGACCTCCTGTAATCCACAATAACCTCCTTAGTCTTGTTGGTGTTCAGGACAAGATTGTTATCTGAACACCACCTTGTCAGGTGCTGGGTCTCCTCTCTGTAGTGAGTCTCATCATTAGAATTCACAGATGCCAAACAGGTAGCTCAGAATGGAACAAATAGAATAGAACAGAATTTCTAAGTAATTACTTTGTGGTTGGCTACTTGGGCAAATAATACGGAGGATGTGGAAGAACAACCAAGCTCAGGGAAGTAACAGAGAGAATGCATCAAATAATTCTTTACAAAGAGCAGGCTTAACTATAGTAGAACTGTAGTTTGTAATAAAGCAGGCAGAGTCAGTCAAAAACATCAGGCATGTGGCGCACAACTAACCAAAACCAGTGGAAAACAACGTGTCCATATAAGTGCATCTTAAAAAAAATCTATATCATGGATATTTTTTGTAATTTATTTCAAAAAGTGAAACTCATGTATATTCTAGATTTATTACACAAAGAGTGAAATATTTCAAGCCATTGCTTGTTTTTCAGTGATTACAGCGTAAAGCTCATGAGAATCAAAAGTATTAGAATTGTTCCTAAAATCAATCAAAAAAGTATTTACAATATAAAAATATTCAACTTCTGAAAATTGTTGGGTCAGGTGAGCAGGTGCTAAGTTCTGGTAGAAAAGCAAGTTGGCATCTCAATAAAGCTTGTCAGCAGATGAAACCATGAAATGCTCCAAAATCTCCTGGTAGACGGTTGCATTGGCTGTGGACTCATAGAGGCACAGTGGACCAACACCAGCCAATGACATGGCACCACAATCACCACTAAGTGTGAAAACTTCACACTGGACTTCAAGCAACATGGATTCCCTGCCTCTCCACTCTTCCTCCAGAATTTACTTTCATCTGAAAAGAGGACTGGACCACTAGTAACCGTCCAGTTCTTTTTCTCCTTGGCCTAGGCCAGATGCTTCTGGCATTGTCTTTGGTTCAGGAGTGGCTTTATACAAGGAATGCAACAGCTGTAGCCTGTTTCCTGAAGCCATCTGTAGATGGTGGCTCTGGATGCACTGACTCCAGCCTCACTCCATTCCTTGTGAAGCTCTCCCAAGTTCTTGAATTGGTTTTACTTGACAATCTTCGCTGCGGTCATCCCTGTTGCTTGTTCACCATTTCCTTCCTGTCAATTTTCCATGATTATGCTTAGATACAGCACTCAGCACTTTTTTTTCAACTGTGAGAACTAAATAAAAATCAAGAGAGAATGTTCGAGCCATCTTTCAGCGCATGGAAGTCCGTTTCATCTGGGACCAACTTTATACGGTAGGTGTTTTTTAGTACAGGATACCTATTCTGTAAATACAGGATGCAAGATGAACGTGCCTGAGCAACAAAACTGAACTGAAAGATGAAGTAATGATTTTCTGCTATAATTTTATGTCAAAAACACCATATAGGCTACCAGAAGAAAGGGTTTTGCATAGCCTGCATTTGCCCTTAGGATAATCTTATCTCACTTCACCAGCAAATGGTGGATGATGGCTTTATGGTTGCGCCGCTCCTCCTGAGGTGCAAAGCTCCCTTCTCAGCTTTCTGCAGGCCTTCCATTCCCAGAAAATGCAGCAGTTGGATCACATTTTTGTTGTTTTTTAAACAACAAAATTGCAGTTGATTTATTTTGGTTTTCCATGTAATTATGTTATGCTACATGTCTGTTCAAATTCTCAGTCATCCAGGTTGTAGTATGCTGAAAAAACTTAGAAGAAATCATCTGGATGTAGTTTTAGGTAGAAGACATTTCACCTCTTATGCAAGAGGCTTCATCGGTTTTGTCTGACTGGTGACAACTGAGTCATTAGAGGACATTGTTGGCCGTTGAAGGACTGAAACCCCACCCAGGGCGATAAATACCTCCTGCTCACCACCAGTCAGGCAGAACTGATGAAGCCTCTTGGATGAAATGAAACATCTCATAGCTAAAACTACATCCAGCTGCTGTCTTCTAAGTTTTTTCAATATGTTATGCTACATTTTTCTCTGTAATTAGGCAACTGGGTAAATACCCTATTGTTCATTGTAGTTACAGTGTAGATACAGAGCCTGTTCAATGGAACTTTTTACCCCCTTCATTCCTATGTATACATGCAAAAACAACATCTGATAGCTCAAAGTTTAGAAGCTGTACTTCAAAATTATATTAAAGAGAGAGAGAGATCAGGTTTAGGACATGTCTTAGGACTGTTACTCACTTACTTGTGTCAAAAAAGCTTAATTGGTTTATTTATTCAGCTAGTCTAAAACTGACTCTTAGAGTAGTTTAAAAATAAAGGCTAACATATTTTAACAGTTATAGCCATCCTGGCCTCACACTAACTTCAAACTAAGACCTATGTTTCCATAAAAACAACAGGAGACACTTGCTGTCTCAGCCCAAACTCTCTCCCACTTCTGTCCCATTTTGAGTGAATTGTAAATACAATGAAAAACACAATTTTTCGGCCCAAGCTTTTGATAGCAGTGTAACGCCAACTTGCACAAGTGCAGGAGTTCATATAAAACTTAGCCTACCATGCCAGCTGGCTACTGCCTGCTCCTTTTTTATGGCTTGTCATCATTTGTGAGACTGGACTAGAGGACCTAGCAACTGTGCTAACAACTTTATATAGATCTGTGAATAGATGGGGCACCATATGTGTGTGCCTTCTTTTAGCTGGCCACCACTGATTGTTTAACAAATCTTAATATGAAGTGACTGGCTTAGAAAACAAATTACGTTTAATCTTATTTTTTTTAATGTGTGGCAGGTCAGCCTTGGTGTGTGTGAGGAAAACCTGCTGTGTGGCCACAAAGGGCAACGAGTCTAGCATCAACTTTGATCATCTGGTATGAGCAGCATTAGTTCAAATGTTACACAACCTCAGTGACACTGGGAGAATGTGTGTTAGATGTATTAAACAGGCAGAACATGATGGTGTGTCTGTCTTTATGTGGTTGATGCTTTATAATGGCACAATTTCTTTAGAAATTAGAAAAACATTGTGATGTATGAATGTCTTTATTTAAACTATAGTTACTGTGATATTAATAATAGTTTCCAGAATAACAATTATTAGTTGTCCATGGTGCTTACAGATTCTGCACTGGGGGGAAAAAGCACTGGTTTCTGACCAGTACCACAAGACAGAGTTTCAGCATCAGTATCTATATCAGTAGAGAAAAAGCTGTATCCATGCTCCCTACTAGTTTCTATATATTTAACTTTCTCACAGTTTATGTGCACTCTTTTCTACTAGCATGTGGTAAAACTTAGAAATGATTCCCCTGACCTACGTATTTTCCATAAGGAATTTTATAAATAATTCACATGATGTGTTTGCTTTCCAGTAAGGGTTAGGTGATAGAGCTGCAGGTTGCTGCTCTCCAATCCCCACCCCCGGTCTCCAGTCAACAGATGCACTCCAAACAGTTTTATCTGCTTTGATTACCACAAAATTTACCTCACCTCTTAAAAATATGAACGTAATAACTTACAAATTGTTGAGAGACCACAAGGCAATATACAAAGATGTCGCCAAAACACTTGTTCCCAATTGCAAAATAATGAGCAGGAAGTACTGTGCTGCTGTGAGCAAGAGAGAAATCAGTGCAGCTCTCTGCAGATACTATGCCACTGCATGCCTCTTGGAAGTTGCTGCCAAACATATCTCCAAGACCACAGCTATTACCTCTGCTCAGTGGCATGCAATTTATATGGTGCTCCCTGGGGAAATTAACTTTGTGGTGACAACTCACAAGATCAACAATTCTGAATGGAATTCAGGCCATTCTTCTGTAGAAAGGAAAAGTATAATTACAGGCTGTGAACCTCAGTGTAGACACTCACCAGCAAAGGAGTTTTCTCCCTCTGGACTATTTATAGCATTTTATTTGTAGGAGTTTTTTTTTGTGAACATTTAGATTTACATTTCAATCTCAAGAATTTGAAGATTTTCAATGTTTCCTACTTTTGTAAAGTGCTGTAAAATATTCATTGGGTATTAACTTTTTTGCTTATGTTCCCTTTCCTGATTCTACTAAGCTGGGTTTTTGGCATCATAGGCAAGAAAACTGTGCACATGCCATTATGCTTCTGAGGCAACGCTTATGCCCAGTCAGTGCTGAGAGCCAAACACATACAGTACCAATGGGCTGTGAAAATATACCGATATGCAGAGGGGGTCAGCCAGAAGATGAGCAGTGAGCAGCCTGGCCTGCCAATGTCTTGGCTGCCTCACGTGCCAAACCGCATCCTATTGCATAATGAAGGGAATCTCAAGCACACAAAAGCTTCTAATCCACAAAGCTGTTACAGCCACACTGATAGCAACTCTAAGTTCACCCAGTAATTTTTATATGTAACTTCAAGTACTTAAACAATAGATAGCCTGAAAAATAGAACAGGTATTGCATCCATCTCATCTTATGAATATTTATGAGCATGTTACTACAGCTCAGTCATCACCCTGGTCCTAAAGTTCTATAATGTAATATTCCTACAAGGGCTGGAGTCAAATTGAGCTGTGGGCCCATACTGACCCCCCCAAACCACCACCACCACCACCCCCATTAGTAATAATATGTAATTAGTGATAGTTAAGTGTTTTCTAGTAAAATATGCACCAAACAAAAAGGTACGTAAAGCACACAGCAGCAAAGAAGATGAATATGTGGTTTTGCAGTTTCATTTCAGGGCCAGTATTGAGGTAAAACGATGAAATTATGATTCCATTTGAAACATATGATGTCAACAGGTGACTGCAATCATGATTTGGTACAAAAGTGGCATCCAGGAAAGGCAGAGCCCTTGCGTCGTGTGACGTCATCAACTTGGCTATAGCAAGACTGCATATGCAGCATCCCAGTGCCTTTATGTTGCTCTCCAGAGACTTCAACCATGTCTCATTGGGCTCTGCACTGTCTGCCCTTTTCCAGTATGTGGACTGTCAGAAAGTCTCCCTCTGATTCAATGATCCAGCCCAGAGAAATACGCTTCTGTACCATGAGAGCCACATTGTATCTGATATCACTGTGGGATTACTTTAAAAAGACATTAAAATCAGTGACATGCAGTGAGGTTGACAGCTGGTGAGGCACTGACTCTTTTACAGTCAGATTTACAAATACAAATGAACCGTTAACAAATTGTCTGTTAACAGACAATGCGTTATGTTTATCTCATATCAGCATTTTTCACACAAACGTGACCCATATTTAATTTGAGGTTAAAATTTATTCCAATTGAGCTTATTTCTAACTAGAAATAATAAAAG
>NW_018127920.1:6566048-6579790 GCF_001952655.1 Monopterus albus | reverse complement strand
GGACATACGGAAATTCTGCTATTCTTTATTGAAAAAAATTCCTTCAACATTGGATTCGAACGGCAAAAGGGCCTACAACACACACCAGCCGACAAATATTAACATTTATTATATTTTATGGTTAACTTTTTTTCTTTTCAAGATTGACAGGGGAGGCTCTGCCTCACCTGCCTCCCCTGACCGCACGTCACTGATTAAAAATCCATATCAAAGTAGCTGTAATACTTTCATCATAAAAATCTTTATTCTATTAATTACTATTATATTGATTATCTCCACTGTGTGTCAGCGCTGTGTAGATGCACGTCTTGCATCCAAATGTCCCTCACTGGCTGTGGGCATCTGGAAATTTGTAACGTTTGAACTCTAGAACAGTAAACATTGCTGTTTGTCCCAAGACCTGGCAGCAGTTGGAGAAAGTGTCCGGTCTAGGTGTTAGCGAGACGTCAATGAGCTGGCTTCCTTCTGCAAGCCAACCGAGGTCATGTTCCGCACTAATCGTCAATAAAACAAGCTTTATTTAAATGTATCTAATCCAGTGTTTCCCAACCACTGTGCCATCAGGTGTTCCGTGGAAGATTATCTGATTTCACCTGATTAGTACTCTAAGCGAGCTGCGTGTAGTGACAGGCAGAAAAATTACATGCTCTTCCACTAGAGGGCAGTATCACACTAAATACAAATGTACATAGTCATGCTGCAAGTGAGATAATGCCCCAGGTAATAGCAATGGATAAATATTTGAAAAGAAAAAGTAGATAATCTGACCTGGGCCCTGGAGAAAATTCCGACCCAGAAGAAGGCCCTAGCATGAGTAATGGTCAGAAGAAAGCAAAAAAGGTGAGCTCAAGACAATACAATGATAGTTATCTTGCCTTTGGATTCACTTATACTGGGGAACCAACCAAACCAATTCCGCTATGCCTGGTGTGCGGGGAAAAATTGTCAAACAGTGCCATGGTTCCAAGTAAACTTAAACGCCATCTCCAGACAAAACATCACATCTCATCACTATTTTGTTCAACTGCGTGAACAGACAGCATTAATGAGGAAAACCACCAAGACGAGTGAGAAAGCACTTAAAGCTAGCTACCAAGTTGCTGAACTCATTGCTAAATCAAAACAGCCACACACCATAGCAGAGACATTGAATCTGCCGGCCTGCAAAATTATCTTAAAAGAGACGCTCGGCCCTGGTGCCGTTAAAGAAATAGCCCAAGTCCCTCTCTCAAATAATACAATTTCCAGACGTATTGAAGACATGTCTGCTGACATTGAAAAGTACAACTTATGGCAAATGTGCGCTTTGTAGATAGAGACATTATCAAAGAAAATTTTCTGTTTTGCAATGAATTGCCAGAAGGAACAACAGGAGAGGAAAATTTTCGAGTTGTGTCAGAGTACCTTGAACAAGAAGGACTGAAGTGGCAAAACTGCATAAGTGTTTGCACCGATGGAGCAGCTGCCATGCTCGGCACACCAAAAGATTTGCAAACAAAGTGAAAGAGCAACATCCAGATGTCATTGCCACGCGTTGTTTTCTGCACCGGGAAGCACTCGTTTCCAAGACATTGCCGGCAGACCTAGGTGCTGTACTGGAAGATGTTGTGCGCATGATAAAGTCTGTGAAGATGAGACCTGTAAAAAGTCGCATGTTTGCATCACTGTGTGAGGAAATGGGAGTGCAACATAAAGTGTTATTTCTCCACACGGAGGTCCGGTGGCTGTCCCGTGGCAAAGTTTTAGCCCGAGCTGTTGGAGGAACTTAAAGTGTTTTTGACAAATGAGACGTATGATGACGCTAAGTTGCTCTCAAGTGACGAATGGTGTGCAAGATTGGCATATCTGGCAGATATATTTCAATATCTGAATGACCTGAACACACGAATGCAAGGCCGAAATGAAAACCTGCTCACAAGTACAGATAAAATAAAGGGATTTTGTTCAAAGGTGCAGCTCTGGAAACAACATATGGAAAGTGCCAACCTTAACATGTTCCCACACACCTAGAAATGGCAGTGTGTCAACAGCGCTGCACTGTGTGAGACATAGGTAAACATCTGCAAAGTCTTGAGCAGAAATTATCATGTTGTTTCCCTTCACTTTCCACTGATTGCCTTGACTGGGTTAGGAACCCATACAGCTAAACTGCAGTTGGAAAGGACATGACTTTGCAGGAGCAGGAAGAAATAACTGAACTGAGACAAAATCGTGGTCTAAAACTGAGCTTTGCTGATCTACTTTTGGACAGTTCTTGGCTGACTGCTGCCAAGCAGTTCCCCATTCTGGCAAACAAAGCTATTTCAGTTCTGCTCCCTTTCTCCACAACCTATCTATGCGAGGTGGGCTTTTCAAGCATGACTGCTATGAAGACGAAAAAAAGAGAGAGACTCAGAGCTGTTGAGGAAGATCTTCATGTGTGTTTTTCTTCAATTCCTGCAAGAATATCAGCTTTGTGTTAAACTAAAACAGGCCCAGATTTCACACTGAGTAAGTAAATTGAGTAAATTGAGACTAGATTTTCATTATATTTCAATAAATATAGTTTTTATGACATTTTTGTTTGGTGGTGTGCCTTGTGATTTTTCTAATGTAAAATATGTGCCGTGGCTCAAAAAGGTTGGGAAACACTGATCTAATCCAAATCTATTAATGGCTCTGTTGATATTGTTTGTTCCCCCTTACTTTGCGTACATGTGGGACACCTTCTGGTTAAAGTGAAATGCCTTCCAGATATACTGAGATTTACTTTCTCTCACACATAATGAAAATGTTATTTATTTTATATGTTTGTATGTGTACATTTCAGTAGTGTGTATGCAAGTGTTTCATATGTAACTATTACACAGGCATGTGTGTGTAAGTACAGGATGTTTCACATGAGTATGTGAGTATTTCATCTACACTGATGCACATAACTGCTTGTTAATTTCCTAAAGGTCACCTCATACATATGCCCTGAACATTTTACTTTGTCAAACATGTACACTCGCCGGCCATTTTATTAGGTACACCTGTACAATTGTATCATTATAACACTTCCACTGTAACATCTGTGTTTATGATGGTCAAATGTTTCAGTTTTGGTGAAATTCTCATAAATGTATAAATTCAATTCTATGTTTATTATTGAGGTCATAGTTAAAGGTAGTGTTGTACTGGAATACATTATATTTAGAAATGTCTATATTTTTGTCCTCCCAGCTACAGGGCCAGAATGTTAGGAACACCTTCCAGTACTATGTGTGTGTGTATTTAGTGTTTGCTTAAAAGATTTTACATTTATTGTTGAAAGCCATTTTTATGGCTGAGTGGAACATACAGTTGGCTACACTAACAATCAGAAAAAAAGTCTAGTGGTTTAGTTATTTGCACATTTGAACACCAGAGGACAGTGACTTTGTGAGAAGCAAACAGATCGATGCCTGATCATTTCACACTCTGTAGCTGTCAACCTCACTGGGTGAGCCCCACACCCATAAATACACAGAGCTTGAGACCAGTGAAGCATCTTTCTCTGCCAGTCTGCAACAAGTGCCATTCTGAATATTGTGTTCTTGAAGAGGACGACCATTAGGAGTTACCCCACTGTTTTGATGTCTTACTTTGTTAAAGTGTACTGACAGTAAATAGATTTGGTTGATCCATATTTTATGTCCTGTGCACTCCCCAAGGAGTCTCCCCCTGTCCTTGTCAAGCAGCCAGTATCCTCAGTCCCAGGGAAACCACTGCAAGCCTCCAGAGGCCCAGCAAATACATCCTCCCTCCATCTGACAGCATCATTGCCAATGGCCAGAAAGGAATCCACCATAGCTTGATTGAAAATATCAATCATTTTTGTTACCTTGTGTTGGCTTGAGATGGCCACTGCAGAGAAACAGTGTTATCAATATAATCAAAAATCTTATATCATGTTAATGGTGGCAACTTGACTTTTACTATGAAACTAGTTTCAGTAGTTTTTGCAGTTTGGAAGTAACTTGAGTAACTCTTTGTCTGGGTTATAAGCACACTGCAAAACAAAGACACTATCTTTGCACTTAAAGTTTTTATTCCAGTTCAGCACTGATAGTAATGATAACACTGTATCCGTCAGAGTATTTTCAGATACATTAAATGGCAATACCGGTACATTATTAGCAAATAAATGGCAAGTTGTAGCTGAAAGAATATACCTAATTTGTCACACAACACAAGAGAGAGTACACAACGGCTACAGACGGTGCCATTCCTTTCACTACACAGGCTGTAAACTTTTATTTCTGCTGTAAATTTGAGCATTTTAACATGGGGATCAATGGCAACTGATCAGCCTCAAGCAGCCGTTCGAGGAACTTTAGGTTTTAACACTTCTGCATTGGCTTCATTTCTCAGCCTCGGAGGTTGCCGCCAAAGTTGAACCAGGCAGTAAATTGTGATGTTCACAATAGACAGTTGTAATAATGGAGATTTATTCACAACCTGCCTGATTATCAGACTACATGTGTTTTTTCTGGACTGACTTGTTTTTTAGCCATGTTGTCATATTCTCACATCTCAGACATTAACTGATTCAACTGCAGGTATTAACAAAAGAAACAACAAATCCACTAAAATATGATTCAGATAATAATTTGAAATGATCATTTAATGCTTATGTAGCATGCCATAACAATACTACAGCTGCATTCATCAGTTTGTTCTTGGGGGGGACAAAGCTCCAAATTAAAATGTTGACATATCTAAAATTGATATGGCCAATGTGTCAGTAAACTATTTCTGGTTTATAAATCTTGAACTACATTTCCATTCATTAGAAGTTGTGTGTTTGGTGATCTAAAATGTAAGGAAGTTCTGGTTTGTTCTCTACAAATAAGAGATCTGAGATCAGTTTATCAGCTAGCTACAGGAAGAAGCTAGAGCAGACCATGGAAATGAACAATGTACATGATGTGTGGAAAGGTCTGAAACACATCTTGGACCACGGAAAAAGTGGTCACCAGGTCGCGGGAGACCAGGCCTGGGCAAACGAATTGAATTTTTTAACACACGTGTCAAACTCAAGGCCCGCGGGCCACATCCGGCCCGCAAGATCATTTTCTATATCTTTTTTTAATTGCCCGGCAATATGAAGCGCCGATAACACACAAACTACAAATCCCATAATGCAGCGCAACAGCTGCCTTACTGAACGATAGGCTAACTGCGATCATTTCTGCGTCAATTATGTCAACTGTTACATATAGTTGCTTTCGTCAACGAACATTATGATTAAATATTGTCATCAACGAACCTTTATTGCGTGACGAAAACGAGACGACACGCAACAAAAATGCTGGTCGTGTGACGATGACTATAACTAAATGTATAATGCAATATTGTTGACGAAAAAAACGTGACTAAATGTGATTCACAAAATAAAAACTATGCCAAAATGTCTCTATTTTTGTTGAACAAAACGAAATGAAATGTTATTTTGTCTCGTTCAGTTGCGTTATTATTATTATTTTGCAGTATTTCTGTTTCCTGTGTCTCGCTTCAGAGGCCGCATCAAACCGCACTGCGCAGACACAGGCGACGCCACTTCCTTAAGACCCCACCGCAGCATTATTTAGAAGACGAAAATGCATATGGATGAGTGTTGAAAGATCGCCCTGAAAATGCTGAACATTTTGATATCTGAATGGCTTTGCTAGCTGAAATTATGCTGAATTAGAATTTTCCCATTCATTTGAATCGAGCAAGATTTTGAAAATAAAGCTAAATATTTCAAAAGTACAAAGTTGAGAAAACGTCTGAAGAGAAGCATGAATGTCCTTGAAGAGCTGAACATTTTAATAGCTGAAATTATGTTGAAGTAGAATTTTCCCATTCATTTGAATGGAGCAAAGCTTTTTCAAAATAAAGCTAAATATTTCAAAAGTATGAAGTTTTGAAAAATTCTGAATAGAAGCATGAATGTCCTTGAGGAGCTGAACATTTTGATGGCTGAAATAGCTGAAAGTATGCTGAAGTTGAATTTTCCCATTCATTTGAATGGGCAAAATTTTGCTGAAAGACACTAAATAGTTTAAAAAGTATAAAGGTTAGAAACAAGAAAAATAATAGCATAAATATCCTTAAAAAGATGAACATGTCGATACCTAAACGGTTTTCATAGCTGAACGTATGCTGAAAAAATTAAGTGCCAAAAAACAGACGGAAGAAACCAGAATAACAAAGACCAGGATAACATAGTATGGATGCTGAATCAGCATCCATACAATAAAATAACTTTGCTTGAAATGGGTTTGGCTAAAAGAAACTTTTGGTTTCCTCTATACTACTAGGTACTTATACCATATTGACTGGGTTAAATAGAATTGCATTACTAAAAAGAGACTAAAATACAATTTTCATTGACTAAAACTAGACTAAATGTCATCAGTTTTCGTTGACTAAAACTAGACTAGACAAAAAAGATTATGAATGTGACTAAAACTAATAAAAACTAAAATGACAGCTTCACACAAAGACTAGACTAAAACTAAAATTAAAACAGGCCACCAAAAACAACTATACTGTTACAGCAAATCCAATCATAGAAACAAAATGCATACAAACTAATACTAAAATCAGTAAAAGATTGACACCCCTCTCTTTTCTCGTCAGTGGTCACAGTGGTAAAATGGGTATTTTAGACGCACCCTCACACGAAAACTAGAGGTGTTTGCACAATGCAGTACATGCACAACAATGGCAAGGCGTGCTCAAAAGCCATGTGAATAGACCATTAGTTTTTCCTCCAGTGAAAAGTGAGCGCAAAATGAGGCAGTTAGGGCCTACAAAGGAAGCCTCCCCCTTTTTCTATATACTGACCACACCCTCACCTGTTTCTGTCTATTATTTTGCAGGTTAATTTTATTTTGCACCTTAATGCAAACTTGGGTCACATCTTAGACTTTGTCTATGTCGATAATACTAGATAAATCTTATCAACATAAGTTTTATCCCATAGCAAACGTGTCAAACTCAAGGTCCGCGGGCCACATCCAGCCCAGCGTACAAGTACATCCGGCCCACGAGATCATTATATACATCTTTTTTTAAGGCCCTAGCCGGCCCAGCAATATAAAGCGGCAATAACATACAAACTACAAATCCCATAATGCAGCGCAATAGCTGCCTTACTGAACCTGCGATCATTCCCGCATCAATTATGTCAGATCAATCAAGCGTCTCTTGATGTATACAACCCTAATTTCAAATCAAAGCTAGCTCCTAACAATGGCCAAGAGAAAGATTGATTCTGAAAACAGAGCCTTTCAAAACCGGTGGGAGGCTGAGTATATGTTTACTGTCATTGCCGGTAAACCCGTGTGTCTTATTTGTGGAGCTAATGTGGCTGTAATTATGGAATATAACCTAAGACGGCACTATGAGACAAAACATCAGGACAAGCTGAAAAACGTGAATGCAGAGCAGAAGCTACAGAAGGTAGAGGAGTTGAAGAGGAATCTGACATCACAGCAGATGTTTTCACCAAAGCCAAATCACACAGTGAAGCTGCTGTGAAAGCAAGTTTTATTGTGGAGAGGAGAAAATCAACCCGGCCATTTACCGAGGGAGAGTTTCTGAAGAGCTGCATGATGAAAGTGTGCGACGTCCTGTTGTCAGAAATCGGCGCGTGATGCTGCCAAAAAGTGTTTAGTAAACTCAATTAAATGGCCAGACGAGGAAATGTTAAACAAAACCCGTCTCTTTATTAAGACATGTGGTGTGAACAGCTCTCTGAGGTCATTCTACAGCATCTCTATTGGGTTGGGTCTGGGCTCTGACTCAGCATGCTGCAATTTTGTTTTTGGAGAGCAATGGCTTCCTCCATGGTGTTCTGCCACCGATACCATGCTGGTTCAATAGTTTGCCTATGGCTGACTGATGAACAGAGATGTTAACCAACTCCAGTGAATCCTTCAAGTCTTTAGCTGTTACTCTAAGGTTCTTGTTTACCTCACTGAGCCTTCTGTGTTGTGCCTTTGGAGTGATCTTTACCAGGCGCCCACTTCTATGGAGAGCAGCCACAGCACCACATCATCTCCATTCATATACAGTTTGTCTAACTGTGGACTGATGAGTATCTAAAGTCTTTGAGATGACTCTGTAATCATTCCCAGCTACATGCAAATCAACAACTCTTGATCGTGGGCCTTCTGAGATCTTGCTTTAGCGAGGCCTGGCTCACATCAGCTGACGCTGCCTGTGAATAGCACTGACACTGTTTGAGTGTTTTTATAAGTCAAGTTCTAAACCACACCTCCGTTCTCATGTCATTGATTAGACTCCAGGTTTGTCTTTACACCTGCACTGGGGGATGATAGCATAAACCAGGCCCTGACCCCCCCCCCCGACTCACCTCTCTAAGTCAGTCGCCTCCTCGCAGCTGCAGCTGCTCACACCTCAGCTATACCTTGTCCCTCTTCCCACTGTCATGGAGGGTTTTCAACAGCCTACAGCTCCTGACCAGTCACTGCCCACCCACCCCCTCTGCCTCACAGCGAACCAGGTCAGGAGGGAGTTAAGGGTGATTAAGGCCAGTAAGGCCACAGGCCCTGACCACGTCAACCCCAGGATCCTCAGGGAGTTTGCAGACCAGCTCAGTGAAGTTGTCCTGTACATGATTAATCTGAGTCTTAGCCTGACAAGAGTCCCGGCTTTGTGGAAGACATCCTGTGTCGTCCCAGTTCCTAAAATAACTCATCCCAAGGAGCTGAACCATTACAGACCCGTTGCCCTGACCTCCCACCTGATGAAGACCATGGAGAGGATTGTCCTCACCCAAGTGAGCTCAGTGCTCAACCTGTTGCAGTTTGCATACCCACCTGGCATCGGGGTAGATGATGTTTTTATCTACATACTGCATTGAGGCCTGTCTCACCTGGAGTCCCCCGGAAGTATTGTGAGGGTCATGTTCTTTGACTTCTCCAGTGCTTTCAACACAATCCAGCCATCACTGCTGAGGGGGAAGTTGGAGGTGGCAGTTGGAGGTGAGGAGACTGAGGTCCTTTGGTGTGTGCGGGGCACTCCTTCAGACATTTTATGATACTGTGGTGGCATCTGCAGTTTTTCACGCTGTTGTGGGTTGGGCAAGAGGTAGCATGGACAGGGACAGAAAGAGACTAAACAAGCTGGTTAAGAGAGCTGGTTCTGTCCCGGGCTGCCCTCTGGACTCCATTGAGGAGGTGGCGGACAGAAGGATGCTGGTAAAACTAACATCCATCATGCATAACCCCTCATCCCCTGCACCACACAGTGGTGCAATAGTCAAACCCTGGGGGTAAAATGCATTGTAAATATGTACATACAGTGGTGTGAAAAAGTGTTTGCCCCCTTACTGATTTCTTATCTTTTTGCATGTTTGTCACACTGTAATGTTTCAGATCGTCAAACAAATTTATATATTAGTCAAAGATAACACAAGTAAACACATCATGCAGTTTTTAAATGAAGGTTTTTATTATTAAGGGAAAACAAAATCCAAAACTATAGAGCCCTGTGTGAACAAGTGTTTGCCCCCCTGTCAAAACACTGGTTTATCGCACCTGAGTTCAATTTCTCTTGCCACACCTGTTCGCAATCAAGAAATCACTTAAATAGGACCTGCCTGACAAAGTGAAGTAGACCAAAAGATCCTCAAAAGCTAGACATCATGCCGAGATCCAAAGAAATTCAAAAACAAATGAGAAAGAGAATAATGGAGCTCTATCAGTCCGGAAAAGGTTATAAAGCCATTTCTAAAGCTTGGGGACTGCAGCGAACCACAGTGAGAGCCATTATCCACAAATGGCGAAAACATGGAACAGTGGAGAACCTTCCCAGGAGTGGCCAGCCGACCAAAATTACCCCAAGAGCGCAGCGACAACTCATCCAAGAGGTCACAAAAGACCCCACAACAACATCCAAAGAACTGCAGGCCTCACTTGCCTCAGTTAAGGTGAGTGTTCATGACTCCACCATAAGAAAGAGACTGGGCAAAAATGGTTTGCATGGCAGAGTTCCAAGACGAAAACCACTGCTGAGCAAAAAGAACATAAAGGCTCGTCTCAGTTTTGCCAGAAAACATCTTGATGATCCCCAAGACTTTTGGGATAATACTCTGTGGACAGACGAGACAAAAGTTGAACTTTTTGGAAGGTGTGTGTCCCATTATGTGTGGCGTAAAAGTAACACCGCATTTCAGAAAAAGAACATCATACCAACAGTAAAATATGGTGGTGGTAGTGTGATGGTCTGGGGCTGTTTTGCTGCTTCAGGCCCTGGAAGACTTGCTGTGATAAATGGAACCATGAATTCTGCTGTGTACCAAAATATCCTGAAGGAGAATGTCCGGCCATCCGTTTGTGACCTCAAGCTGAAGCGAACTTGGGTTCTGCAGCAGGACAATGATCCAAAGCACACCAGCAAGTCCACTTCTGAATGGCTGAAGAAACACAAAATGAAGACTTTGGAGTGGCCTAGTCAAAGTCCTGACCTGAATCCAATTGAGATGCTGTGGCATGACCTTAAAAAGGCGGTTCATGCCCGAAAACCCTCCAATGTGGCTGACTTACAACAATTCTGCCAAGATGAGTGGGCCAAAATTCCTCCACAGCGCTGTGGAAGACTCATGGCAAGTTATCAAACGCTTGATTGCAGTTGTTGCTGCTAAGGGTGGCCCAACCAGTTATTAGGTTTAGGGGGCAAACACTTGTTCACACAGGGCTATATAGTTTTGGATTTTGTTTTCCCTTAATAATAAAAACCTTCATTTAAAAACTGCATGATGTGTTTACTTGTGTTATCTTTGACTAATATATAAATTTGTTTGACGATCTGAAACATTACAGTGTGACAAACATGCAAAAAGATAAGAAATCAGTAAGGGGGCAAACACTTTTTCACACCACTGTATGTACAATCTTGTTCTTGATTTCTGTCAAATACTTTATATTGTCTTGTTTTAGGTATTTTTTTAGTAGTTTTTCAGAGATCCTCATGGCTGAAATAGAGGTATTTCCCACATTGCGGGATCAGTTATGGGAGTAATATTCTTGTCTTGTTCTTAGGTACTTTTGATTTGTTCTCAGGGATTAATTGTGGGAGGATCATTCTTGTTCTTGATTGTCTCTCAAATGCTATATTCTGTCTGGTTTTAGGTACTTTAGAATCTGTTTCTCAACATATGTTTGTTCTTATGGTGTTTTGTTGCTGCTCTCTATTGCTGCTGGAACACAGGAATTTCCCCATTGTGGGATCAATAAAGCCCTACCTTACCTTACCTTATCTGCTACTGCAAGCGATACATTATGTCCACTAGCCAACTTTGTCTGTCTGCTGTTAGCTGTGGGACAGGGAGTGTGCAGTGGATTTATCAGAGCATTTTCACTGAAAAGAGCTATAGTACCTGCTGCCTGCTGTAAACAAGGAACCTGAACGCTAATAAAGTAAAGGCAATGTATGGTCCAGGAAACCAAGCTCACAGGTACAGTAATCAACTAGTCTTGCAATATATATATATAATTTGTCTTTCTGAATATAGTATTAAACTTTCTGAACTATGTTATCAGACTTACCAGTTTGAGCTGACATTGCTTATGAAATTAGTCGATGTAACTTGATTCTACACTTTGGACTGATCAGTGAAACATTTCCTCCTCTCCCCAGGATTCTGGATGCATACATGCATCGACTACTGCTCTGATGCCAAGAAGCTGTCAAGCTGTCTCATGACATTGCCTCCTGTCATGCCTGGAGACCCACTTCAACGTACCCAGCATTCACTGCAGATCAGAGCTCATTTCATTTATTCAGCTCAGCTGTAGATCTGCTTCTGACAAATGACAGTGTTGTTTCACCACTTTGCAGAAATGCCATGCTGATGTTTAATAATCCTGTATGGGAGGCTGATTGGTGTAATACACTGGGGAAACTACTTTATAATCAGTACATATAAACTTCAACCTGGACTCTTCTGAGTGCGCATTATTCAGGCAGCAAATTCCTTTTTCTTACTGTCTTTCAAACTGACATGAAATTAATAAAGTGCATATAGCAGCCACTGCATGAGGCTCAATTTAATTTTAGATTATTTTATGATCATATTCTATTACAGTAGAAAAATAAGTGTTTCAAGCCCATACTGGCTTCATCAGGTACAAAGGTTTTTAACATGCGCGGACATGATGGCTGAATAGTGAACCCTTCATACTGACCTTATTTGTACAGTATATGGTCATAAAATGTGATTTTCATCTTAGTCACAAATATAGACAAATACAATATTCAGTATACAGTTAAAATACCTTTTGCCTTTATTGAGCAAAGCCATTAAACATTCACAGTGCTGGTAGAAAAAGTAAGTGAAACATTGGTTTTAATCAGCCCCAGCTTTTAGTGAGCGTCAGCTGGTGGACAGTCACCCTGACATTATCCTGTCAGATAGTTTGATAAATTTATTTTTTCTCCTTGAAAATGGCAGCTGTCCAGGCACACAGGCAGCAAAGCAACAAAATCATGATTCATGTAGTAGTGCCCTTTTTAACCCACAGTGCTGCAATTTCAGTTCAGCTTTAGTTTCATAACTCCACGAAGCATATTTACCTTTTGGTGATGTGGACTGTCAAGGTGCTCTTTTACAAACTACAGCTCTGCACTGATGCTTTTTTTTTGTTTGTTTTTTGCTTGCACCATGATGTGTGTGTGATGACCAGAGCTGCTACTCTGGGCTTCTTTTTACCTCATGGATCATTCTGCATTGTGCATTTGGACTCATCTTAAATGCACACACACTCTTGGGGAAAGTAGCCACACAATGAAATCATCTTCATTTACAGTTTGTCTGACTGAGGACTGATGAATATTTAATCTCTTTGAAAATCCTTTTTGTAACCCTTTCCAGCTTTCATCCAAATCAACAATTCTTGATCCTAAACCATCTGAAAGATCTTTTTGGTAAGACATGTTCACATCAACAGATGCTTCGTGTGAAAAACAAAATACAGTGGGTACGGAAAGTAGTCAGACCCCCTTAAATTTTTCACTCTTTGTTATATTGCAGCCATATGCTAAAATCATTTAAGTTCATTTTTTTCCTCATTAATGTACACACAGCACCCCATATTGACAGAAAAACACAGAATTTTTGACATTTTTGCAGATGTATTAAAAAAGAAAAACTAATACAGGCTAATACAGCCATGAGTCTTTTTGGGAATGATGCAACAAGTTTTTCACACCTGCATTTGGGGATCCTCTGCCATTCCTCCTTGCAGATCCTCTCCAGTTCTGTCAGGCTGGATGGTAAACGTTGGTGGACAGCCATTTTCAGGTCTCTCCAGAGATGCTCAATTGGGTTTAAGTCAGGGCTCTGGCTGGGCCATTCAAGAACAGTCACGGAGTTGTTGTGAAGCCACTCCTTCGTTATTTTAGCTGTGTGCTTAGGGTCATCGTCATGTTGGAAGGTGAACCTTCGGCCCAGTCTGAGGTCCTGAGCACTCTAGAGAAGGTTTTCGTCCAGGATATCCCTGTACTTGGCCGCATTCATCCTTCCCTCGATTGCAACCAGTCGTCCTGTCCCTGCAGCTGAAAAACACCCCCATAGCATGATGCTGCCACCACCATGCTTCACTGTTGGGACCGTATTGGACAGGTGATGAGCAGTGCCTGGTTTTCTCCACACATACCACTTAGAATTAAGGCCAAAAAGTTCTATCTTGGTCTCATCAAACCAGAGAATCTTATTTCTCACC
>NW_018127920.1:6548911-6565907 GCF_001952655.1 Monopterus albus | reverse complement strand
CAAACGTCTTCCATTTACGGATTATGGAGGCCACTGTGCTCTTGGGGAATCTTAAGTGCAGCAGAAATTTTTTTGTAACCTTTGCCAGATCTGTGCCTTGCCACAATTCTGTCTCTGAGCTCTTCAGGCAGTTCCTTTGACCTCATGATTCTCATTTGCTCTGACATGCACTGTGAGCTGTAGGGTCTTATGTAGACAGGTGTGTGGCTTTCCTAATCACGTCCAATCAGTATAATCAAACACAGTTGGACTCAAATGAAGGTGTAGAACCATCTCAGGGATGATCAGAAGAAATGGACAGTACCTAAGTTAAATATATGAGTGTCACAGCAAAGGGTCTGAATACTTATGACCATGTGATATTTCAGTTTTTCTTTTTTAATAAATCTGCAAAAATGTCAAAAATTCTGTGTTTTTCTGTCAATATGGGGTGCTGTGTGTACATTAATGAGGAAAAAAATGAACTTAAATGATTTTAGCATATGGCTGCAATATAACAAAGAGTGAAAAATTTAAGGGGGTCTGAATACTTTCCGTACCCACTGTATGTTTGAATGTTTTTCTAAGTCAAAGTAGCTCTAATCCACGCCTCCAGTCTAGTTTCAGTGACTGGATTCCAGGTTAGGTAACTCTTCACTCCACTTAGCATTTGTTAATATCATTAGCCGAGGGGTTCACATACTTTTTCAACCTGCACTGTGAATGTTTGAATGTATTAAATATGGGCAAGAATAATACAATTATTTGTGTGTTATCAGTTAAAATAGTTTTTATTAAGATCTGACCATATTTTAAGGCAAATTTATACATAAATGCTGATAATTCCAAAGGCTTCATATACTTTTTCTTTTGTAAACTTGTCTACACATGTCAGACATAATCATGAAATCACTATTACAAAGTCACTATCACTTTTATAGAAACAGTTACAAGGTCTGGGAACATGTTATTAGAGTCAGAACTGTAAATGGCTTGGAAGTAGCAGGGGGAAATCAAGAGGAAGAGTGAATGGATATCACATATCCAGCCATTTTAGACCCAGATTATATGGCATAATTACAGATGATTTCACAGCTATTTCTGACTAAAACAAACATCTCTTTATAAATGATCCACTGATGCTAGATCATAATTTTAAGGAAAGTAACTTTATGGATGTGTTGGCATACACCACCACTGGCTTTGGCACAGAAAGGATTATTTTTGCATTACATGAATTCATTAGATAAACAGCATCTGCGCCAACACATTGTCAATTTACATCTGTTCCACTTTTGGAATGGCTTCACATCAACATATCCTCCCTAAAACAGAGAAATGAAAAATTACTGAATGCTTCTCAGATGAAAGAGCAGGCAAATAACACAGCTGCTTTCGGGTCCTTTATGGATTCATTGTTTTGTCTTTCAGCCCTTAGAGGGTTTGCAAGACACAAAAATGTGTTAGCTCAAGGTGAAAAAGGTGAAAGAAGCTGCTTTCCCATCATGCTAACTCGATGACATGATTAGCAGTTGATAATTTGTCACTTGCCAGAGCCAGGGCCTTACAGCCAGGATTATGACACCCTGTAGATCAAAGTCACTCCCCAGCTCTCAAATCCTGAGAAGTAACTGTCGTCCAGCAGCCTCACCAAATCTCCAAGGAGAAAGTCTGACAGAGAGAAAGTGAGCATTAGAAGCTGAGGGAGAGAGACAGAGAGAAGAAGATTGACAATTTTGCACTAATGCCTCCTGACACCAGATTTCTGAGGAAAATAAAGTACTTTTCACAAACAAGGTGCCTCAGCTTAATCCACAACTAACCTGATTTATGCTCAGACAGAGTGGGCAGCACCAAGATGGCTGCTCAAGTTGCTTTGAAATGCAGCGATAAAGACCCTCTGCTGTCAAGCTGATGCAATCGCTTCACCTGCACTTGTTTGACAGCTTGTATGCTAAGCCTCTAGGCGTCTTTGCTACTTGTCAGACAGCTTCTCTTTTCTGAGGGACTCTGACAGAAGCTGCTGCATCTGTATAGTTGTGAGTGGATATGAGGTTTCCATCAGGCAAACTCCATAAATAGTTACTCCAGCAATTTATGATTTCCATACAGTAGGAGTCTACAGCCATGCTAAAGGCTTGGAACTCAAAGTTAACATCAGCATAGGCCTACTAGCATGACCACAAAGACAGCATTAATGATAATATTTAGCATTTTCTTCCTGTAAGCCTAGCATGTTAGCATGCTAATAATTGATAATTACCACTAAGTACAAAGTTGCAGCTAAGGCTGGTGGGAATGTCATTACTGGCAGATTGAGACATTTGTACATGGAGTGGCATACTGTAAATAAAATGAAAAAAAAAATACAGAGAAAAACAAATGCCTCACTACCATAGGGGAGAAAACAACTTTTTCTCAAAAGAGAAAAGCTGTTGCGAAAGAAAGAGGGGTGAGCAGAAAATGAAATGGAAACCGAATGACTAGGCTATAGTATTTCAAGTGGCTATTGAATATTTATACAGATAAACTACTGAGCAACACTAAGTAATGGCAGCAAATTTCACTTACTGCTGAATACTGAAATATCATTGTTCACAATCTGTGACCATGAGTCATAAAGCTCAGAACAGCTGGGTGCCGATGATCACATAACCAGCTGCTGCCAGGTGTTGGCTATATTATGGCTAGTGCCTCTGGGACCAATATAGCCCAGTCTGCTTGCCTAGGGACTTCTTTCAGATTATTTTCATGGTTAAAATAAATCAGTATTAACTGTCGTTAAGAAAACAGGTAAATATATAGTGGCCTCCAGTTGCAACATAATATGATTTGTTGACCCATCTAACAAGCAACAGCCTCCTCCCTACAACAGCTCTTGACAGACCAAAGTCATAATTACTAAGTTTGCTGGAGGCCACATGTCCATCAAAGGAATTCCTCAGCAGTTTAGAAAATACTGATAATTCACTTTCTTGAAAAGTTAGAGTCACACCACTCTCTTGTGCATACCTTAGCTATATGAAGCCACAGTCAGAAGCCAGTTGCCCAAAGGAAACAAAATTCACCTGCATGTCCCAGGACCTTTCTAGCTCACTAATTAATTATGTTGAAACATTTTATGCCCATGTTCATGGCACTAAATGAGGAAAAGTCACAAGATTCCCTGGATGAAAAGACAGCCCAAGCAGTAATTCAGACAACTCCAAAGAGGAAATGGGTCAAACTAACTACAAATATGAAACATTGGTGTGGTAGGTAACACTACAGCCTCACAGCAGGAAGGTTCTGGGTTCAAATCCTAATGGGGCCTTTCTGTGTGGACTTTGCATGTTCTCTCTGTGCCTGTGTAGGTTCTCTCCGAGTATTCCGGCTTCCTCTCACAGTGCAAAGACTTGCAGCTGTCAGTCTGTCTCTCGGTGTCAGCCCCGTGATACAATGGGGACCCTCATAATGATAAGACACCAGGAAATTAAAGCTCCATAAGTCTCAACAAGAAGAAGAAGTAAAAACTAGTGTGATGTCCTGTCCTCAAATGTTCAAATCAATTGCAAATAATAAGCAAAATTGCCCTCTTCTGTATTATACTGTAGATATTGCTATGGGTCAGCAGGTACAACTCCTTCTGTCTGCACGTGTCCTTGTGGATGATCAGGCAGCGTCTTGTGTAGTAACTCACTGCCACTGATGTGAATGAGGTGCTGTGGGAAAAATAAACATTATGTAAATGCATCCATTTACCATTTAAAGTGTGTTCACCTCTGTTTCTACACTGCAGTCCTCTAGGTTCATACCCAACTCAAGAGACAACTGAAACATACTTAAACTTCACAGTATTATTTACTTGTTAGAAACGGATAAATAAGTTTCAGTGTTGTTTGGGAATAGGTGTAAAATTTTTACATGTTTGTCACCTTTTGTATTTTGATACTGTAAATATTGGCCCCGGTTCTTAGTCTGAAATCAACTACTGTTAGACATTACAAAGAACTCACTGAACTCAGTGACTGCTTAGCCAACCACTACCATAATGGCATCCAGTGCTTGTGTGTCCACTGAAGTAAAATAGCATTTTTCACAGTGAGTTTTCAGGCTTGTTGCTGGTTTATGCTTGGCTGATTTCTCTTAGTCACTTAATTCTGTCAGAAATAAATGGACATGCACAGACTTGTTTATCATAGTACTCAGTGTAATAGTGTAGCTCCATAGCTGTGAAAAATGATGGCTTCCTGTTAGTGCTGGCCTCAGATCAATATGCCAATCTTCAATTCTTTGCTGAGCTTTTTGTGCTTGAGTGTGGCCATTGAAACATGACTTGGGGGCAGGGGGGTTCTGTGCAGCTACCTCAAATGACACCAACAATCTATTTCTGTTAGTGAGAGCTTTAAATATTCATCAGTGCTTGCCTTGCCAAGGAGAGGAGCCCTGAACAAACAGGACACTAGGCATTTGGCGTTGCTCTGGAATGATCACACCAGACCATATCTGTGCAATAATCACAAATTAAACAGAGCCAGAGAGCAGGGGAGCATGTATACCTTCAGATGACTTTCTAAATGCTGTTTGATCTCTGCGGGCCTCACTTATTCTGTGTGTTTTCTCTCTCTGTGTTCACTCAGATAATCTTGGTGCAGACAAGGTTTATTTGAAATGTGCTCCACAAAGACAAAGCCTTTTATTATGATGTTTGAATACCTCCTACCCACACACTAATTGTGAAGAGGTTGTGTGATATTTTGATAGGAGCAATTAACACTATTCAACTTCAGCAGTTTTGTTCCAGCTCTCCTGAGGGTTGAACTGAGCAATGGCACCCATTAAATAAAGAATTTCATTTGATGGGAGCTTGATTTAATTACATGCAGCTTAGAAATGGGCTTTTTAGTGAAGTTGTTCTCTGTTTTTCACCTCAACTTTCATCAGCCTTACTGTAGTGTGTCATCATTAGGTGTAATCTGTGACCCTCAGCAGAACAGATAATTAAACCACGTGATAATACATTCAAGCTAAAACATATAATATTTTTAAATGTGACTGTTTAGGCAAAGCTATTCAATTCAATTTTATTTGTATAGCGCCAAATCACAACAAAGGTTTTCTCAGGACACTTTACAAAGTAAGGTCTAGACCTTATGTTGGAAAAATTATTGGTAATATGTTTACTAAGGGGCAGTAAACACCCAGAGACCTATAGTGAAATTATTATACGTCTTGTACATGCACTGAGTAAACAGTAGAAGTAGAATAGATACTGTATGTTTCCTACTGAATGCATTTATCAAGCTTACACCCAGTTGTTACGTGCTTTTCTCTTGAGCAGTCAGACTGCAGATGTGCAGAAATGTTTGTGATCACACCCCGTTCTACGACACAGAACTTACCACAACTGTTTAGTCTGAATGTATAAATGACCCTCAGAGAGATCGCCTCTCTGAGCATTTGCCTCATGCAACCATATTGTGTGTACTGAATGCTCCCTTGCTGCAAGTATAATTAAACTTTTATATTATATTATTATAAGTGGCCTTGATCTGCTTTGTCTATTGTTTAATAACCCTGTCACCTTACTATTATTATTATTAGAGAGGAAAACTCAACAAATCCCCCTTGAGCAGCACTTGGCCACAGAAGAAAGGAAAAACTCCCTTTAACGGAAGAAACCTCTGGCAATATTAGGATTTTGTCCTCACAGTGTGGACAAACCTTTGAAACTGCATTTAGGTCTTCATGTAAGTTAGAAACATAACTGAACAGTTGAATGACTGAATACAATTAGGAAAAGAGAAATTATTATTTAGAAACTTATCTACTGTAGTCATTCAGTCTACTGTTGGAAGGTTTGGAGGGAAGGGAGCAGTAGGGGGCAGCAGAGGGAAGGGCGGTGATCATGGGGGGAGCAGCTGCTGGTTGTGGGTGGGTGGTGTAGAGTTCTGCTTCTAAAACCTGTAGTAAAACACATTTAGATCATCAGCCAGTTGATGGTTTTCCAAAGTGGGGTTCCTGTAGCCAGTGATGTTCTGTAGGCTTCACACAGACAAGGGGTGGTTGGCTTTTCACAGTAGCTACTCTTTGCTACTCTGATCTCCCTTGTCAGTGTGTTCCTGGCCTGGTTGTACAGGATTCTGTCCCCACTCCTGTAGGCCTCTTTGGCATGACAATGCTGCTTGAATTTCACTGTAAACCAGGGCTTGTTGTAAAGTAGATATCTCTTTGTAATCTGAAAGTAATTTCACATAAATCTATATATAGTATATACCACTTTGTCACCAGCTCTACTTTGAAAAGACTTTACTGGCAGTGTCAGTGACAAAGTAGTGACATAGTAATGAGGCTTAATAGTTTTTCGGTTTGAGCCTGCACACACAGTAGGATTTGACTTGTGAACAGTGGGAAATACAGAGACAGTCACCAGTTTTATCTTTTGGAGCACAAGAGCATATTTTGCTCTGATATAAAACAGTTCTGAGCCACGGCACCAGCTCGGCAAATTGTTTTCAGACAGTGCTCTTGATGCTGGGTGATACACTTTGATTGAGTGCTACAGAGTAACTTTTGTAGTTGGTGATGTCAGTCAGTTTTGATCCCAGACCTCATGACATTGTAAGCAAAAATGCTATCATTAATTTCTGAAGCTCTAAAAACAGCAGCAGCATGAAGTAGGTGTATAGATCAATTTGATCAATCCCCGTCACTGGCTGATCTCTGTCAGTGAGCAGCCATGCAGCCTCTGCTCAGGCTGAAGAACTGGCATCAAGGGCAGGCTGATAAAGGTCCTATGAATGAAGGCAAAGTGAACAGAAATTAAAATGATAACATGAAAAATTATTTTAACTTTACTATGTGTTATAATAATTAGTCTGAATATGGATATCTGTTTAGAGTTGGAAACAAATTTCAAAGACCTTCTTATGGTTTGTGGACCTCGCTTGTGTGACCAAGTGTCGGCTTAAGCAAACATGACTATCATAGCTAGACGCACTCAAACGCAAACACTGTGGGACACCAAACCCTGCTGTACAAGAAAGATATTAACCTTCATGTGGAAGACACTAGGAGGATATTTACTAAACTGTCACAAATTACCATCAGGTGTGAAAAATATTGCTGCACCACAATTTTTAAATTTATCTAGAGTATTTACCAACACTAATGCTGCAAATGAGCACAGCCACAGCTATGTTAATTTGAATGTGCTTCAGCAGGTAAACATGTACCTACTATGCATGAGTGGACCAAAAGAAAGAGTAGAAAAGAGTGTTTACTGCGATTTGGCTTTAATATGGTTGAAGAAACATATTCCAGAGCTGCTATCAAGTAGCCTGCCATTCAACTTGTCTTTTATTTCATTAAGTCAGTGAAGCATGATTTGACCTGAAAGCCTGTAAAAGTCCTTTTATGTTCTGCTCTGGCAAGCGATGCGATTTAAAAACATCCTCTCCCTCCTCAATTGTGTTCTTAATTCTGAAGAGATTTCAGATGAACAACAGCTGCCGTGCTGTCAGCAGTGCCTCATTTTACACCTGCTTTCTCCTGACATTAAATTTCAGCCACAGTTCCCTCTGTCACAGCGGCAGTAGATCCGGTGCTGAGGGTATTTGTATAAATTTCCATTCTCTCCTCCCTGATTTTGTGTCTCCGAATGGGAACACCTTAAAATACAAATTGCATGAGACCCAACAAACAAATTCCTGCAGTGCCACTTTTTCTGTTTCCCTGGAGCGAATCCCCACAGGATGGGACTCCTTAATAAATATAAACACACAGTTTCACTGTTCAAAGGAAAAAAAATAAATAGCTGCAAGTCCTTAGGAACTATTCCCCTAAATATGGATAAAATGTAAACCTACACCCACCTACAACCCAGTATTCATTTGTCCTACCACTAGCATGTGCTGTTTTCAATGTTTATCACACTGAAAATGAGCACACCCCCCCCCCCCTTTTTATTTCTAATTTATTTTTAAAATCCATTGTTATGGTATTTTTCTTAGAAACATATACAAATATTACATCTAGCAGAATTCAGTAGGTTCTGTAAACAAAGCAGCTTCTCTGTCCCCCCTGCCCTTATGCTCCCCCTTGGTGAACCTTGAAGCAGCCATGCTCAACCAGTGGACCTTAGAGCAGCCATGTTTATTTATTTTGTGTTGTATTTTTTTTTTTCTCATTTATTCGGGTAGGTGATCCTTGTTTTGTTTTGTTTTGGTTTTTTTACAATCAAAAGTTGGCCTAAGGTTACAAATGTCACGCTCCTGCCCCTCTTGCTTCCTGTCAGGCTTTTATTTTCTCATCACTTCCTGTTTTGTTTCACCTCACTTTTGGCCCTTTTATTTAATCATCATTAGTTCACCTGCTCCTTATTGTTTGCACCTGTTTTTCCCTTCTATTTAGGCAGCGTCCTCCCACCAGGACGCTGCCAGATTGTTCTAGACCCCAGCTCTGACTCTCCAGCATTTATCCCTTGCCTGACTCTCTGTGTTTGACCTAGGATTACCGTTTCTTGACCACCGTGTTTTGTCTATGCCCTCTCAGATTCAGATCGCCTGCTGTGTACCGACCTTCTGCTTTTGTTCCCCTTGACCTCGAGTTTGGATCCCCTGGATATACCTGTCAACCGGCGCCGACCCTGGACTGTCTTATCGACCTAAGTGATATCCTGGACTTTTGTTAGTTTTGTTTACTAGTAAAGAACTTTTCGTTACCTCAGTTCGTCTGGTTATTTAATTGAGTTCACCACATCCTCTGTTTGGCATCTGTACACGCCAAACGTGACAACAAAAGGTTGGGGAGCCCTGCTCTAAAGGGACAGTGCTGTCTTAGGGAGACATTTTGAAACTGGAGAGTAATGTAGAAACTCCTGAAATAAAAATGGAGAAGCTAAAACTGAGTGTAGCTAGAAACTGACAACTTTTAAGTATGGCTTGATTATCCCTACAGTAAAGAAGTGGGAGAGTAAAGTAAAATAAAAAACATCTCTCTCTTACAATTTTCTTAATTCCTTCTCCATAATGTGATGGTTTCTGCAAAACTGCACAATGACTCCTTGTCCTGAGAATGAGGAGCAAACCGTACATAGTTCAGATCTTCCATAGAGGCTCTGTCTAGTGAGACCAGCCTAGTTGACCATCACTTTATGTAAATGTGCTGAGCTGTGTGAGGCCTCGGGCTTTGGCCCAGACACACACACTCTGCTATGTTTTGACAAGGTTAGTTTTGGAATAATGTTGCTGGAGCCATGAGTGACAGGCTGAGGGAAAATTAAAAAAAAAGTCAAGTTAAGTAAATTTTATTTGAACATAGCTTATGGAATGTTCTAGTAGGTATTTACTTTCTGCACAATCAAACCAAATGCATCAGTGACACACACAGGACACTGAGCAGATGGGAGAGATGTTTTTATCGGGGGACAGCAGGAAGCTGTGCTGAAGCAGAGCTGCAGAACGGAGCTTTGACAATCTTCACAGTCTGATCTCCAATCTGCACATTTTGGGAACAGGAGAAAATGTAATCCGATTGGTAGTATTGCTGGAACACTCTTCCGTTCTGCCTTTTTCACTGCGGCTGGAATTAGAGCTGTGTGTCAGGAGGCATTGTGATTAATCTGCAGGTTTTACCTTTTTGGCACTTCCCATGTGGGGCTTGGGGACGACTAAAGGTCATGGCAGCACTAGAATGGCTGTTATGCATGCAAGACGAGGCATGAATGTATGCATGCAGTGGGATTTTGACACAGGAAAGTGCTTGCTCGACGTTGAGTTGACACATAATATCTTATATGATATGATGTTGCACTGCCCGGTGGATCTTTTTATTCCCTGGAAACCTTTAGTCCCATTTAAAAGCTCTGCTACACTTTGATGTCAAGCTTCTATTATCATGAGCCCCTGGCAGTGCTTCTAAATATTTAAACAAATCCATAATGTGTGGAACTTTCCCTCTAATCAAGTGTTGGAAGTAGATATCATCACATTTGGTCATCTTTCAACTGTCATGCTACTTTTAGGTTTCTAGCACATCATTTTTCAAGATGATGCAGAGAAAAATGATGTTTTCTTGATATCTGGCAGTTTGGTCTATTCACCAGCTCATACATATTCAGTGTAAACATCTGTACTTAGTGGTAAAGCCAAATTGAATCCACATACAAGCATTAATTATAAAAAAGAAAACCAAATCCCTTATTTGTCATGAGCACAAGTGATGAATTTAAAGTACTGATACAGGATACTGGTAGGAGGTCAGAAGAACAAGTTCCCCAACCTATACAACTCATATGTCTCATAGTTGCTGCCTTCCTTCGGGTCCTGAGCTTTTATTTTGGTGAACTTCCAGGTTTGTAACAGCTGTCTGTTTACGTATACTCATTAGCCTACTCAATGATGCCACCTGCGACTTGTTTGTTTGCTTCCTCCACCTGTGGCCCATTTACCTGGCTGTTGAAGTGGCCTGCATCTCTCTGACAGATGTCAGATAGTCTCTCGTGATGCATGGCACTCTCCAGCAATTCCCGCTTTCTTGGGTTCCTGACACACTGACTTGTTCCATTTCATGCCTCTGTGATGCCCATGCTTATGCTGTATGTCTGCCTCTCTCGCTGGTTTTTTGGATGACTGCCTGTCTATGGATTTTCTCTGTTGTGCTGATTGTGTTCTGCCCCTGGTTCCTCTGTATATTTGTGGATTGCTCCAGCTTCCCCTGGCCAAGGTGAAGGTCAGCTATGGCTTTTCCCCTCTGGGAGTATTTTTGTTCTGAGAGTAATCGCTGGGTTTTGGTGTGCATATGCTTAGTTTCTGGTTGAGGGTTTTCTAAAGTTTATTCTGCCCTACCCATTTCTTTGTCCAAAGCAGGCTGTGTGCTTTTCCTTCTGCAGTCATTGGGTTCTCTCTAGTTGGCTGCCTGTGTGATATTGCTGCTAATCTTGTGCCATCTTCTTGTCTTCACCTTGTTTTTGCTGGATGGTTCTCCACACTCACAGGCGTCCGTCATCTCACATACCTGGTCACCCCTGGACACTCCTAGATGTTCCTAGCTGACAGGAGTGCCACCCGGTGTGGTCTTCTGCATCAAGGTTTGATGTGTTGTGCATTCAGAGATGCTCTTCCGCATACCTTGGTTGTAATGACTGGTAATTCTGCATGCTTGTCCAACCAATGAGAGGCATGAACAATGAAATGTGATGCAAGCAATCACAGTTGTTTGTGTCACTGATGTGCAGTTACATTTCTGGAGAGGTGCACGTCAGTCAATTGCGTAAGCTACAGTGTAGAATAAAGGCTGCATGTTAACCAATGCTAGATTTAACACAGCACCATAAATCAAGTTTAAGATCATCCTTTTTTCCCCATTCAGATGCTTGGTTTAAACTTCAGCAGACTGTCTTGACCCTGTCTACATGCCTAAATGCACTAAGTTGCTGCCATATGATTGGCTGAGTACATATTTGCAGTTGAATAAGTATACCTAATAAAGTGGCTGCTGAGTGTATGTGCAAATAATTTCCAGAAGTTAAAGCAGACTGACAGCTGAGCTGATGTCACCAGGAGCTGATGCTACTTATCATGATGGTTCAAAGGAAAAGCATAGTGTCCACAGGGCCAGGAAACATCTCGGAGAAGACTTTTGAGGAAATAATTGACTAACCTTGATTTCCAGGCAGTGAAGCGCAGATACATTCACTGATCCATCCTAAACAGGCCTGCCTGTTGCAGCTAAAGACTTTGTATGCGAATGCAAACTTCCCCCTCAAGCAGGCTAAGGCTGTGTTCAGACTGAGTTTCAAAGGTGTGGAAAAATGCAGCCCTCTCCATGCATTCATATGGGGGATTGCATTCACTGCAAACGGCACCAGCACTGCAGGGGTCTCTGGTAAAATGATGCAACCCCATGTGGTGAGAAAGTTGGATCTGATTCAACTTTTGCCGCACTGGTCAGTGACATCATCTGGTAAAGGTGTTGCGTTGACCAATCACGTACGGGGGAAAGAGGGAAACCTCAACACCCACAGATTGATCGTGTTTCCCTTGTAAGCATGAGCATTCTCTGCTATTCACTGTCAAATTTGGGTCACAGTTAATGTACCATAATGACAAGCCATGTGTTTTCATTAGTTAGTGTGCTGATTGTCATGTTTTTAATCTATCAGTTACCAGCCTGCCACCCACTCGTCTACACCAGGCAGATCCCCCCGGTTAGTCCAGACTCTCCTTCATCAACCACCTCACCATCCTGCCCAACATCATCGGCCCAAACGGCACCAGCGCAGCTGCTTCCCTATGGTGCAACTGGCCCCTCTCCTGAACAGTGCCTCCAACTAGAGCTCCCTGCACCCATCTTCCAAGCATCCCATCAGAGCTACCTGCTTGCTTCAACCCTATTTGGATCAGTACCTGCCAAGAGAGAATCACTATTGTGACTGTCTTGTTCTCGCCATTTCCTGAACTTCTGTGTACAATAAACTTCTTAAAAACATTTCCGAGTTCAAGTCCGGCATTTGAGTCCAGAACTTGAATTCGGACCTATTGGTCTTAACAGTACCATTTTGTGCATTTTACATATGATTCCCTTTTCCCTTTTTGTGCATACAGTAGCTAAACAAGCTTATTTAGAACTGGCAGTTTCATGTCATCTTTTTTTTTTTCTCAGTAAATATATCACGGAACTTGTATGATTGTTCTTACATTCCTACTGAAGACATACCAAGCAGAGGTATAGTGCTATTTAATGAAGTACTGGAGTGCACCTCTGACGCATATGTGCACATGCACCAATAAATAGTGCCTTTCTTTGAGGGCCATGTAAACACTTTTCCTATGGTGGCAACTGTAATTGCCCACACAGTCAAATGTTTTATTCCTTGGTGTGGCAAATTAATATCCTCCTAAATCTATAAGAACATATATGCTCTCCGCTCCAGTGTTAACCCAACTCCAAACATTAAATGTTCACAGAGCTCAGCTGTGCACAGGGCGGCAACTGGTCAGTTTGTGTCACACAGACCTACAGCTGATCAATCACAGGTAAAACAGTCTGTTTAAATCCCAGCATCACTGAAGTTCAATGTAAAGTCTGTTTCTGCTGCTGAGCGTCACATCTGGTATTTGTCTCCACGGCCGCTCCTGGAGATCACGCTCTAGTCTGTCTCCAATCTCGATGATCTGAGTTTGTTCTGTAGTCAGCACTAAACTGTGTTGCTGTGAACCATCCATGTCATCATATATGTGGCTGGACAAAACACACAAACACTCAGGGATGGAAATTCTGTGCATGGGAGCATGCATTGTTTGAGTCGACATTGTGAATCAGTCACCACACCTTCAATTTTATCATCACAACTTAGAGCGTTCCGTTTTGCAGGACATATACTTTACTGCAGACTGGATCTTCAGGTTCTCATAAAAATGTAATGCTTTGAATTTCAGTTGGATTATGCAAATAATTTCTTCCCTTTCTTGGAGAAAAAAAGCAGCAGAGCGTCATTCACATGTGTTCTGGCAGCACTACACCTATGGTTCCAAATCTTTAATTCCTGCTCTAAGAAGTGAGAAGCATGCTGGTGGAAGATACAAGAGACCATCCTTCATGGAAGTCTTTCATGAACTGACATGCCCCTTTATTAGAAATCAGCTGGTGATTGGAAGCTTCAAATGAAGGCTCAGAGAAAGGATGTCTCATGTCGTTAGTAGTGTTCCCTCAAGTCCTCTCTCATATTTTCCTTGCATTTTTCCCATCACATCTTGCAGTATGTGGGCAGGACTAAAATGCAAGGAAAAGATGCAAGAGAGGAAAAGAGCAGTGCTTATGAGAGACTTGGGATATAGCCACAGTGTGAGAGAAATTCTCACTCCCTCTACAACCAGGCCAGAGCAAATTTGTTTTTTAGTTTAACATTTGGTGTTGGGTATATACCATGTATTTATCATCTACTGTAAACTTAGGATCCACTTCATTGGCTTTATTTTGTATGTTTTCATTTAAATATTAGTTTTGTTCATTTTATTGTTCTTGTTTCTAATTATTGTTCTAATATCTTCAAAGTACACTTCCTAGTTGAAGATGGTGCCCACATGAACGCTACATGCTCTTTGAGGAACAGTATGTTGTAGAGTTTTTCAGAATGGTTTCAGAATTTTTCAAGTTGGTCTTAATACAATATTGACATGCCCATATGAATGTGAGAATAGGTCCTAGTCACTGTGAATTCTCCTGCTCTCCACACCGACCCTGAATGTTTCCACCTGTAATGTGACTATACTGTAAAAGCTGAGGGACAAAATACACAGCCCTTGTTCTGTGCAAAAATGCACTCCAAAGTTTGTCTGAGGCTCAAATGAAGCTTCAGCTGTCTCACTGAGCCAATTTGGGTCAGTATTTTTCAAAGGTACAGGCTGTATGAAACAAATTTGTCTGTTTTTGTTTTTGAACACGATCTTACACATAGATAACTTTAGACTGGTTGATTAACAACATCTTATGTATTTATTTGCACTTACCCCTTCGCCAGCTGCTGTTAGCTGGACTGGAGATGACACAGCCATACTCTGCAGTTTCTCTTCTACTGTGAAAATGGGCTCCATATACACCTAACTTGCTCCGCTTTGCAAAGGGTGTATTTACAAGTCCATTTGGACCGCTATTAGCCAGACAGCAGCCTCTACACAACACAGAGCCATGGACTCTGAACAACAATACACATTAGCTTTCTTGCTAAAGTCTCCTTCTTATCTAAATTACAAACATGAGCATGCACTATAGCTTGTTGAACAAGCCTGCAAATAATTGTCAGCACACCTGCTGCACGTAAACACCATATAAGTGTACCTACCGGTGTCACCTTAGCCCAGTTTGATGTTACTACTTACTCTTCACTAAAAACACAGTCAGCTACAACCCCAAATTTGTTTCTATTCTGATATTTTGTGAGACCACAGAAGCTCCATTTTTCAACATTTTGCATTAGTGAATGCCCACTTTGGTATCAGAAATGTTAGCCTATAATACCATGTCTTCTTATGGCTTATTATGCCGAGCTGGCTGAACTGAGCAGGCAGTAGTCATGGAAAATTGCCACCTTTATAATACAGTATTGTCCCGTATTCAAAACACGATATGTCCAGTACTTTCTGTTTTAATGCTTGAATGTTTTATATGGAGTTGTGAAAACACTACAGTATTAAATAAAACCAAACCTGTTCTAAATAGCTGAAATGTCAGTGAGATAAAGAAGGCTCTGTCATCCTTATACATGTGGAGCAGCTCATTGTGGTTCTACTGTATGTGGCTTCATCTCCCTCACCTCTCTCTTCTTCCACTAACTCGGATTGGTTCAGACCCAGTCTGTCCATCCATTTACCTGTTTTTGCTTGTATTTTGATGATTATTTAACATTGATGCAATCCAAATGCTTCCAGTTACTCAGTGTAGCAGTAACTGTGCAGACAGCAGAGAGGTTCATGACCACAGCTCCCAGTGAGTTCATTACAAACCCCATTCAAGTTTTACATGATTAGAAGCAATCAGAAGGAAGCTAGTCTGAATGTATTTAGCAGGATATGGTTGTATAGCTTATTTTCTGCGCTGGGTTCATCAGACATTCTAATACACTAATCTAAGTATCCAGAGTCTGTATCCAGAGTGGAGGAGTTCAAGTGTGATGAGCTCAAATTTCTCAATTTTATGAAGGAAGGGAGATAAGAAAATGTCTGGTGTTGTGTTACTATTGTACTGTGCAGTTTATAATCTCACAAATTCTATGCTCTGCTATTTTGTCTGTGCACAGCTCTGTATAATCATATAAACAGCTTCACCAGGACCAGCACTCCACCGGCCTCTGGCTGCAGATTTGTGTTCACATCAAAACTACTCCTTTAAGAAGTGTTTTAAGATGCAGCTGACTGCTACACAATAAACCCTTTAATATAAACTTGCACAGTTCCACTCTAATGTGATTGAGATTCCACACACTGCTGCTTTTATCATATCAATGTTATAAACTTAGATGAAATGATATGCAAGGAGAGGGGCATGTCCTTGACATCATACGAACATACATCCCACATCAAAGCCTCCCGTGGGTGTCCCAGCAGTAAAAGGCCCTCTCTTCTCCTTTGGCTATCTTGCTTGTGATTTAGCTGCTGAGGCTGCTGTGAGAGCTTTGAGCTGAGGCATCGCTGCAGGCCTCCAGGTGAAGGTTCAGCTTACCTTGCCAAGGTGGTAATGTACCACCTCCCTGCATGTCCTGCTGCAGAGACCACTTGTTATTTTAGGCACACTCTAAAACAGTTGAATTCCTCTCAGGCAGTCTGAAGGTGTAATGCTTCAATCAATAGCCGTCGTTTAAATTAATCCCCAGCCCTTTTTGACTCACTAAAGTTTGCTGAATCCGATGGCTTATGAGGGCCATCAAACTACACTCTGGGGCTTCTTCTGTTGCTGTAGATTTTTTATAGCACTGTCTTACAATATTTTCGCTTTAAGCAAAAAATGCTGTATGTCTGTGACCTCAGTCACTGTAATAATTGTTAGTGAGGTGTCAGAGGGGTATAGAAAAATGGAGCATTTACATGGTAATGGAGGCAAAGCACATCTACATACTCTTGAGAGCACAGAGGAGGAATTATTTACCTGACTGTCTATTCAGGGGCTTAAGGGTCTTCTTTTCTGTAAGGGCTTTATCTGTTGGACTCACTGATCAAACTAAGAGGACTTAGACCTACATTAGTACTGAGGAGTCATTTGTACTTGTGTAAAGGGCATAGTTACTGCATATGTAAACACGGACCGACTGAGATTTAGATGCTCCTCTGCTTAGTTCACTGTATTTACCTAACAGTCTACAGCTGGGGAAACTAATCAGTAAACAATACAGAGAGCTGTGACAGGAAAATCAAGCAGTGAAAGAACACTAAAGATGTTGCATTCTGTTGTGGCTTGTTTACATGTTCTGAGTGGACTCACTAGCTGCTGTTTTCACAAATCTGACAAGCTGCCAGCTCACTGAAAATGTGTTCATCCAGAGAAT
>NW_018127920.1:6548340-6548852 GCF_001952655.1 Monopterus albus | reverse complement strand
TACAGAAAAGGAAAACATGGTTTAAAAAAAAGAAAAGAAAACTTTTGAAACAGTTAGTATTGTATATTTGACTATATTCACCCACTTTTTCATTGTTCTTTAGCACCCTCCTCGGGTGTTACCATGCCCATTGTCACGTCTTATCAGATTATAGTTATAGCTTAGGAGGTCCTGACTCCACCTGCTGGCGGTAAATGTCCTGGGCTTCTGTGGGGCTGAGGTAGGTGTCAGGAAAGTGTGACCGGGGCCGATTCATACTATGGCCGGGAAATGTAGATGAGGGAAAGCTAGCACCTGAGCCAGCTGAGTCCATTGTTGGCCGGAGCATTCTGTTATGGTTTAGTCCCCCTCACCAGGAGGGTGAGGGAGAACTGGGGTTGGACTCAAGATGGCTGACCCAGGTGCTAGTACAAAAAAGGTGGTTTAATGGAATAAAAACAACATGACAACAAAACAGGGTCCATAATACATACAAGGGAGGAAGGGCAGTGATGACTAAGGAGACCAGGACG